>NC_046620.1:140000-342500 GCF_900324465.2 Anabas testudineus
GAGCGAGGGAGGGAACGAGGCGTGGGTGCTGTGGGTGGACCTGTTGCTCCCCTTCCCCATAAAACCCCACCTTCCACCGCTGTGGAGGCTGTGGTATCTGTGACGTCCACGACCTCGGTGCCATGCCAAGACCGTGGTCACAACCGTGCAAGAGAGGCCCCGCCCCCTTCTAGCCCTGTAACAGTGATAACGCCCAATCCAGATTGCGAATGTCATAGTGACACCCCAGTGCTCCAGGTCCCACCCATTTCTGCCCTGCAACGCCTGGCTCAGAACCTACACCGCCTTGCTAGAAACCTGACTAGAACTACCCAGAATCAGCAGAACCAGACCTGGACCAATCATAGTCCCCTCCGCCAGCTAGAGACAGGAAGAGGCGGAGCAGAGGCCGCTGAGCAACGAGTGAGCAGAGAGGAAGAAGAAGATGTGGAGCTTCTGATCCCTGTGTCCGACTCTGACTCGTCGTCCTCCTCCTCCATCAGTGATGTCCGACAACCTCTGTTGGAGCCACACCCCTCCTCTGCTATAGCCCATACTTCCCGCCATCACCTTGGAAACAGTGGTCAAGGAGGGCGGGATGGTCCCTGTGAACACTGCAGGATGGTCCACACGGCTCAGGTCCCTGACGCCTGCCTGGAGGCCATAGGCAAGACGGAGAGCAGTGATGACGAGCTGCTGCTGCTCTGCTAACAGGCTAACCTGTCTGGCTAACATGCTAACATTTCTAATACTACATTTACATTACATTTAATTGTTTATCAGATGCTTCTATCCAAAGGGATTTACAAGAGAGATACAGGGCTGGGCAGGCCTCCCCTACTGGAGGAAAGCCAAAGCTGGGATTTGAACCCCAGTCTCCCACATAGAGTGTGGCGATCTTACCACTACACCTTCAGTTAGCCTATACTTGGCTAACACTACTTTGACCCAACGATACCAGACAGAAACCCAACACACTAACAGTCCAGACTACACCTAGCCATAATCTATTACCTTAACGTGTTAGCATGTTAGCTGGACTAAAAGTTTGCAATTTCAGAAATGAGTTGACCCAAGAGCCTGATTGAGCCTTTGATGCACAGATTCTAATGTTGGTACGACGATAAAAACTTTCCCCTTTTCTCCTATGGTCCGTCCTACCCCCCACTGTGCAGGTGGATTTCCCACTTGTTGGTACGACTTTCTGAACACTGACTTCCTGCTCGTTGGTACGACTGGAAAAGACGTCCTGCCAGATAAAACTGATGGTTTCTTGTCAAAGAGAACATTAAACTCTGTACTGGGAATATGTTGCACTCCTTGTTAGGTGCAACATTTTCAGTGCCCCCAATCCCCCTCCCCTCATTGCCCACTGCTGGATTTTGAGTCTATGAATGACAAGGGTCGTGTGACTGTTGGAGGTAGCCAAAGAAGTGCTAATGGGTAACTTTGTTCTGTTGTGGAGTTTTTGGTCACCTTCTCTGCAGTGTTCAGAGAGACAGAGTCCACTGAAGTGAAGATGCCCTCCTTTCCATTAATCTGACTGTTTCATGTCTGAATGAGCTGCATGCTCACTTCTCGGCGAGAGCCGTAACGCCAGCGTTACGATGTCAGACCTGGTAACATTTAGGTGTCACTTTCAACACAGCACAGGTCTGGTCTGCATGTAGGCACCAGGGTTATTTTCTAAAACAAAAGTTCATCCTGTTGAAGTCTTGATCACTTCTAGTAAAAGTGTGGTTTAGTAATGAAAGAAAAGAAAATTCTTGGTCACTAGAGGAGACACACTGATCAGATCAGAGGTTGATCAGCTCCAGTCAACAGGAAGAAGAATAGAACATCATCAGTCTGAAACATGAATGACAGCCAGATGATGCTGGATGACATACAGTAAAAAGAATTTAATGCTGCACTTGAGCGTACGTTAAAAACTCCAGACTGCAGACAGTTGATTTATTCACTATTACTGTTACTATTCACTCCGTTATTACCGTTTTTACTTAAACTCAGGATTGATGTTAAGAACCCGTCACGCTGGTCGGAAACTCAAATAATCCTATATTTATGACACATCTCCAGCTCTGTCTGAATGAAGCAGTGAGAAACATTAATGTAAAACTGAATGACAGAAAGACATTAAAAAAAGGGCTTAAGACAAAGTGGCTCTGAAATTCTAAAAATCTAAGATTCATTCATAAATGTTTTGGTTTATTTATTACTTTGCCACATGGACTTGGCTTTGTTCCATGGATCCAAAATTTTGTGGCGTGATATTACACCACAAGTAGGTGGCTGGGCTACCTGGATCAGTCACGTGACCCTCGTCACTCCTGTCACATGTTTTTTGTTGCTGTCCGGTTCCCTTCTGGAATTTGATGTTTCAGCTGGGGAGACGAGGTTCTACACCACTGTCATAGATGCAGAGATCCTGTTAGAGCAGTGGTTCTAGATCTGATACAACAATCAAACATACAAAGATCTGAAACGAGCAGCAGAAACAGTCGACGGTCAAGAGCAGTGACGACACATAAGTTCCAAACTGAGGAGGAGTGTTAGAGAGGATGTAAGGTTCAGAACCACACTAGTGTGAAGGTTCAGGACATCAGAGGTCTGGGTAAGGATCACACCCTCTTCTTCATCAGAGTGACCCTTCTACATTTACGGTCTTTGTTACTGCTTTGGTACTCTGGTCTCAGCCGACCTTGTGTGAGTGTGACTGTATTTATTACTCTTCGTATTAATCTGCTCTTTATCGTGTTGATTTGCTGATGTGTAGCTGTTTCTCTGACCTGCATGATTCCAGATGTTTGGTGTTAGTTTTTCTTTGAGTGTGTAAAGTTAAAACCTGTTAAACTACACTAAAGATTAAAGGTTCACGTTTCTTCACACTGTGTCCAAACGCTTTCCTTATTCTGTTGAACCACTACCAAGACAAGTGTTTCTCAGCCTGGGGCTTTGGACCCTCTGAAGGACACACCAGCCAGATGTGGGGAAGTTCCCTCCAGGCATCTGTGCATGAGTCCAAGTGGACGATTGGGCTAAGTTAGGACAAGACGTTCCAGATTAAAGATGTTCAGAACGTGATTCTCCAAGACAAGCAGAAACATGTACACCTTGCTTGAGGAGAACTGTGTCAGTGGAATAAGTACAACACCAGACTTCTGGTCCACTTGTTCGTATCAGTGGAAGACTACAACTGTAGCTGCTTCACTAAGGCTGTGAAACCAGTTTGTTAGCAAGACCAGTACAGCACCTTAGACAACCAGTCGAGTCAAAATTACCTAGTCTTTTAGGACTGGAGTTGTATTAGTTATAGAACCCTAGACCCACAGTTGTGTCATTGATACCATTGTAGACGTCTCAGTAACATGTTATAATAATACAATAACATCTTCAAAGAACCATTGAGCTGCGTTGAATCATTTTATTTTTGTTCTTTAACTTTTTTAGTTGAAGCTTTTGATATTTTTATGTTTTAATCTTTTCACTGTTCCATGCAAAAACAAACGGAACCAAACCGTGTTCCTGCATCTTCATGGAAAATATCAGGTGACACGTGTGAGCATATGGTTTCTGGACATGCTTGTCACATGACTTCTGAGGCGCTGCTGTGATTGGCTGGCTTGGCCGCCTCCGTCCTCTTTTCTCAGCATCCCTTGTTGAAGTCCCACCCTCATCGGGAGGGTTGATTCCTGTGACTGTCAGGGGGCGGGGCTTCCTTCCCACTTCTAGTGACATCACTGTGACACTATTATGTCAAAGATGTGATGTCATCATGCAACATGCAGCAGAACAGGGGGATCATGGGACTCTTCCTTCAGGCCCATCACACCTCCCCACTCCAGGTCTGTTACTATGACGATACCGCCAACTGACACTATGACTTGCTGCCCTCTGTCTCCTTATTGGTCAGTGGAGCTAGAGCAGGATCCACCAGGGAGGTGGCAGGAAAGAGTTTAAACCAGCCAATGACCATGTTGGACAGGTCCAGATCATCCAATAGGATCTGAGCAGACCCCATGAAGGATTTGTGGTCCATCCGACCATAGTCACCCCACACGATGATCTACAGACAGGTAGACAGCTAAGTTAGAGCTCTACACACTGACATGAAGACGTGTCAGTGTGAGTCAAGAGGACCCGTACATAGATCGTGTTGTTGGTACCTGTAGCACTTTTCCCTCGGGGTTCTCTTCAAACTGCAGCTGTTGTTGATAAAGAGGGTCGAGTGTTTTTCTCGCCAGACGAGTTCTTCTCTTCAACACACATTTGCCGTTGTCCATCAGATACACCTTCACGTAGGGAGCTAAGCAAACACACAAATAGCACATTAAAGTATTTAAAGCATGAAAGGTCGAGCTGGATCCTGGATCAGTTTCTCAGTGTGAGCAGCTCTGAGGTCTCACTGCACTGACTTCTGAGGGTTTTTTTAGCTTCTCCAGATCATGCAGGATTCCACCTGCTGTTACATCCACAGTAAGCTGCTAATTTAATGAAGTGATCGACACAGATTAGTAACTAATAGACATTTTAGAATCTACCCACCAAAAATGTGCTGACAATCTTCTTTCATCACCAAAACCAAAATGAGGTCTTTTACATAATGTAGGGACCAGAGACCTGTTTGACTGATCCCAACTAAGAACGACATTGTTGTCCTTTGTCCTCATCGTTTACGACATCATCATAAACATCCTGAGGCCTGTTCCTCAAAGACAGATTTTTTTAAAGATAGTTTTACTTTGATGGTGTTAGTGCAGGCGGACAGGAAATGATGACCTGCAGTATAGACTGTGGTTGCTAGTTTCTAGATAAGTAGCCACATTTACTCAAGTACACAAATAAGTACATTTTTAGGTACTTTTACTGAAGTACACTGTCCAAAAACAAGTCCCCACCTGGATTTAACTTAGCAAATAGGTAAGAACCTCCCACTGGATAATTATGCCATGGATTATTGGGTTAATATGTTAATCTGTTTCAAAAGGGTCAAATTAGTGGAATGAATAAAAGAAACCATCTAATGAGATTGATGAAACTAATAAAACTGGGTTATGAACTGTCCAATGGAAGAAGTTCATGTGGTCTGATGAGTACAGATTGACCCTGTCCCAGAGTGATGGGAGCATCAGGGTAAGAAGAGAGGAGGTGAAGTGATGCACCCATCATGTCTAGTGTCTACTGTACAAGTCTGTGGGGGTAGTGCTATGATCTGGGGCTGCTGCAGTTGGTCAGGTCTAGGTTCAGCAATGTTATGAGTCCAAAGGATGAGGTCAGCTGTCTACCTGAATATACTGAATGACCAGGTTATTCCATCAATGGATGTTTTCTTCCCTGATGTCACGGACATATTATAAGATGACAATACCAGGATTCATCTGGTTCAAATTGCGAGTGTTTCAGGGAGCAGGACACATCATTTTCACACATGGATTGTTCCACCACAGAGTCCAGATCTTAACCCCATTGAGAATCTAGCGTCCAACTCTCCATCATCAACAAGATCTTATTGAGAAATTACTGCAACTCTGGCAAGATTAAATGTTGAGACACTGGAGAAGCTGATTGAAACGCTGCCACAGTGAATGTGTGCAGTAATCAGAGCTAAAGGGAACAGAATATTAGTGTGATTAAAGTGTGGCAGTGTATTTCCATTTTATTTTTTATTTTTACCCCACTACAAGTCAGAGAAAAATATTGTACTTTGACTAGACAACATTTATTTTACAGCTTTAGTTACCAGATACTGTTTACAGAGTATGATCAGCTGATACATGCTGGTGTAATAAGTGTTAATCACCTGCTGTTACATACAGGGTTCAAATCAGTTGTTCTACTAATATTCCCCAGAAACAAACTGATCTGAACATCAATTTCAGTACTGTTTACAATAAACTGTTTTCTTGTACATGCAAAATCTCGAGTACTCCAGTAGTAGCGCTTTGTACTTTTACTTAAACACTAAGTTTGTGTATTTCTACCCCCTTTGCTGTCCAGCTGTACCGTTTTTTTTTAACTCAGAGTTAAATTAGAGCAGCTGAGGATGAATGTACAAACACGTTTTTGTAATCACTGGCCTGAAAAAGGAAATCAGTTTACTGACAAACAGGAAGACAGTAGTGATCCCAACAATGTGACACAAGAAGTGGATCAGCTGATGAGCTGATGAGGACATACACCTGTCAAAAGTCAAAAATCAGGGGAAGAAAATAATTTGATTTAAAATTAATATAAAAGATGCAGAAAAGTAAATGTATTCGTTTTTGTTACTTGGCGGTGGTGTTCTGTGTGTGCATCAGAGCAGCGTGTAGCAGAGCATACTGAATTTTCACCTGGGGTGTTTTTGTTTCCTTGTTTACCCACAAGTCCACGGGCTCGTATCACCTCCACGTCCAGACGCTCCTTCCTGAACACCATCCCGATCTGGATGTCACCTGGTCAGTCATGTTGTATGATGTCATAAAAAACATCATGTGTTATTAATAATAAATAAACAGATCAATGTTTTACTGTTAAATCTTTGGTTTAAAGTCACAGCTTTAATTAATCTGTTTCAACAAATACAGTGAAATCAAAATTTCAGAAAGTGACAGATGACGTGAGCCCAGGAGCACCTCACTTCAGTTTAAAAAAAAAAAAAAGGGGGGGGGGGGTAGGTCCTTACCCATTGGGGGCGTAGCCAGCGTCTGCCGTCCAGCCAGCTGGGCAGGGCCTAATCCCTCCAGGAAACCAGTGAACTGTTTGTCTGAAGCCAACTTCACTCCTGGAAATATCAGACTGAAGAAACAAATCAATATAAATCAATGAATACACAGAGAAACTGTCCAAACAGGAGAGACGGCAGTAATGGAAGTGAGTCGTACGCTCCAGGTTTTGGATCCTCTGCATCCGGGTCTCGACTTGGCTGTCGGGTGAAGCGAGATTTAAACTCGATGGCCAAACCAGTTTCTACGCTCCGCTGGACAGGAAGTCTCACCACCTTCTTCTTCTTCTCCTCCTCTGGATGGACAGAAGAAAACAGAGAGAGAGAAGAAGTGAACAGAAACAGAACCCCATTGCCTTCTGTGATTCTATTTACAAAACAATCAGTGGAGTCCACTGGATCTCTTTACTGGTTAAACTCCTTCCATAACCGTGTGTTACTCCGATTGTCACTGTCCGTTATTTATTCGCTGTTTAACCTGAACTCCTTAAAAACCTGTTTTCACTGTGTTATTTTTGGGTTCTAAGTGCAGAACGATGGGCAGCTACAGTGGCAAGAAAAAGTATGTGGGATTACGTGGAGTTTTGCATTAATTGGTCATAAAATGTGCTCTAAGTCACAATACAAAAACACAGTCTGCTGAAAATAATAGTACACAAACATATGTTTTCATGTTTTTATTGAACATAACATGTAAACATTCACAGTGCAGGGTGGAAAAAGTATGTGAACCTTTGGACTCAATAACTGGTTGACCCTTCTTTAGCAGCAATAACCTCAACCAAACGTTTCCTGTAGTTGCAGAGCAGACCTGCACAACGATCTGGAGTAATTTTGGACCACTCCTCTTCACAAAACTGTTTCAGTGTAGCAATATTCTTGGGATGTCTGGTGTAAATGTCTCTCTAAAGGTCATACCACAGCATTTCAATCGGGTTGAGGTCAGGACTCTGACTTGGCCACTCCAGAAGGTGTATTTTGTTCTGTTAAAGTCATTCTTTTGTTGAATTACTTGTATGCTTTGGGTCATTGTCCTGTTCCATCACCCATCCTCTGTGGAGCTTCAGTTGGGGACAGATGGTCTTATGTTTTCCTGCAAAATGTCTTGATAAACTCTGGAATTCATTTTTCCATCAATGACAACAATCCGTCCAGGCCCTGAGGCAGCAAAGCAGCCCCAAACCATGATGCTCCCTCTGCCATGTTTTACAGTGGGGATGAGGTTTTGATGTTGGTGTGCTGTGCCTTTTTTCTCCAAACATAGTGTTGTGTTTTTTCCAAACAACTCAATTTAGGTTTCATCTGTCCACAGAATATTTTGCCAGTAGTGCTGTGGAACATCCAGGTGCTCATTTGCAAACTTCAAACAGGCTGCGATATTTTTTTTGGACAGCAATGGCTTCCTCCGTGGTGTCCTCCCATGTACTCCATTCTTGTTTGATGTTTTCCTTATTGTAGATGTGTCAACAAAAATATTAGCATGTGCCAGAGATTTCTGTAAGTCTTTAGCTGACACACTAGGATGCTTCTTTACCTCATTCAGCATTCTGTGCTGTGCTCTTGCAGTCATCTTTACAGGACGACCACGCCTAGGGAGAGTAGCAACAGTGCTGCAACTGTAAACCCCAAACTGGTGTGTGTTTTTAAAGGGCAGGACAGCTTTCAGCAACACATCCAATATCATCACACTGATTGGACTCAAGGTTGGCTCACTCCTGGCTCCAATTAGCTCTCGGAGAAGTCATTAGGCTAGGGGTTCACATACTTTTTCCACCCTGCACTGTGTTTACATGTTAAGTTCAATAAAAACATGAAAACATATAATGTTTGTGTACTATTATTTTCAGCAGACTGTGTTTTTGTATTGTTGTGAGTTAGATGAAGATCAGAGCACATTTTATGACCAATTCATGCAAAACTCCACGTAATCCCAAAGGGTTCACATACTTTTTCTTGGAACTGTATATTCCATTCCATTTATTACAGAACGTGTGCAGACAGATGAGTGGCCTGGACAATTTCTACAGTGACAATTAATTAGAAGTTCATCAGCATAGAGGTGAACATCACAATGTTCGGGTAGAAAGGAAATGTCTGTGTACAGAGTAAATGGCCTTTATCAAGCATCTGGGAACTGACCCTCAGGGTTGAGCTGGGAGGCACTCTGACTCTTCTTTCCTAGTCCGACCATTCCCATCATTTTTGCTCCAAAACTTGAACGTCGCTTCTTGTCGTCATCGTCGTCGTCATTTCTGCCCAACGAACAGATTTCACCTCCGACACTCGACGACTTGGTAAGAGGAGTTCCGGATGCTGCTGACGGCCTGCAGGTGGAGAGAAGAATAGCCACACCTGTCAGTTGCCAGGGGGTGGAAGCAGGGCATTGGGTGGAGGGGTGGAGGAGCTCAGTAGAATATAGGCGAAGTGGCGACATGACTACTGTTGCTATGACAACTGAGCTTCTCATTACGTGGTCTCTTACTTTGGAGGCTCAGGCTCCTCCTCTTCCATTCCTTCCTCCACTGAGTCACCCCTCTGTGACATGGCCCCGCCCTCTGCCGCTACTTCCCGTGTTACCTCTGACCCTGCCCCCAACTCCTCTGATTGGCCTTCCAGGGCCTCAGCTCGACTGTCTCAGCAATTGAGGAGAAAGAACAACAGCGTGCAGAGAAAGTAACAAAAGGTAACACATGCTAACATCACTAGCATGCTGAGGAAATGGGCTTAATTTAAACAGGAAATTAACATATAAATATGGTTAATAATTAACAACATGCTAACGTCAATAAAACACACAAAACTGTAAAACATGCTTCTGACATTCATGAGTCCATGAAGGTTTTCGGTCGTCCCGGTGCGATTTGAACTGGACTTGTGTCTTTTTTGTCCTATTTCGAAACATTTTGCTTCTTACAGTAGCTTCTTCAGTCTGAGTTATCTGAGGGCACACCAAGCCGACAGTCAGCTGTTGTTTTGAACTTTATGGCGGGATAGTGTAGTAGTAAGATCCATGCATGAGACTGGGTTCGAATCCTGGCTGTTTCCTACCTCCAGTAGGGGTCCTCAGGTAAGACCTCCTTACACTTAGCCTGCCTTTGCCTTTTATCTTACTTGTAAGTCGCTTTGGAAAAAAAACGTCAAATGACTAAATGTAAATGTAACTAAGATGAAAGAAGTCTAGATGATATTAGTGCTTTGCTGTGAGAGGAGGGGGCATGACGGTCCCTGACTGAATGGAAGTGGTTGTAACTTGTAATGTGATCACACATTTATTTAAAATTACTGTACGCATCAGTGGGTCCAACATCAAACTACCAAACTGGGAAAATACATAGACATACATCCTTATGTCACAGGTCAAACACTTTTCTTGCAAGTTTGTTCTTGTCTATTTTAACTAAAACTGTGTGTATGTAGATTTGAGCTATTTGTTAGTATGTCATGTCATTTGCAGTAAAGAGAGGTTTTGTCCCCCCCGCGTGACATAGTTGACCAGCCGATCTTTTACCCGTAGCAAAGCGCTAATGTAAGTGTACACCAGGAGGTTCAGTGGAACCTGTAGAGCTGGACTGTTCTAACGAGATGAGTGGAGATGGAAGACACATGAGGACGCGGCCAGACAAGAGTCTTGGTGACTCAGTTGTAAAAGTGGCTGAAACTGGATGAGTGTCAGTCTGTCCTAATGAATTTGTATTTGAACTGATTTCTAAGAGCCTGTGTGCTTTTGTTGGTCCTACTATACATTTGTGTTTTCAATACCCCTGGCAAAGTCAAAGTATCCTATATTCCTTAAAACTAATTATTTAAACTGAACTGTTGCTATCCCACAGGTACGTGGTTCAATCCTCCAAACTGTAACCCGTGCACACACTCACTAAAAGCTGCTCACTGTGTGCATAAGGTGACATTTTACTTTTCTGACTCTGTAAAAACGGATTGGCTCCTGGCCTCACCTGATCCTGCGGACCAATTGGGGGTCAGATGCGTTGGACATGGCCGACACATCGCTGACATCGCTGTCTGATGATTTGAAAGACAGGGTGTCCCTCATCTGGAGTCACAGACAGAGGACAGGTGAACAGGGAAACAGGTGTTTGTATTGTCTTATATTTTTGTGATGTCATATTTCAGTGTGTTCACCTTTGACGGATCCTTCATCACACCTGCAGAGACAGAGAAGCATAGTTAGTGTGTGAGACAGTCTTGTGTGTATGATGTTATTTCTAGCTTCTGATTCGATCAAATCACCCGAGAGTCACCTGAACGAGTTACCGTGGTCACTGACCCTGATGAACTGTTTAAACGTCACAACTTCCTATGTCTGAATCCTGATTGTTTCCAGGTTCACTGGGAAACATCAGAGATTCTGACTCCTCAATCTTACTGCGAGCTAAATGTTCAGACTGAAATTAGCCGATGTGAAAACGTGAGTCCTCAGTGACTGCACACGTCGTCAGAAACACTTTGATTCTCCAGCAGAGCCGAGTTTCACTCTGTCCTGCACATTTACACGGAATCTAAAGGTTTACTGTGAAAATCAGCTTCAGTCAGGAGAGAGGGAAAGCCAATGATCAGAGCTCCACCTCCCCTTCACAGCGATGGGTGGTGGTGATAAATGGTAAATCCATGTGCTTGAATATCAGGGCTGAATATCAAACCACTGATTTAAGTTTGATCACAAATGACTCCAGTCTATGCTCATTGGCAACCAAGGTGAGAGTAGCTACTTTATGAAACATCAGCAGAAATGTCAGATCTTCGTATGTTTTCGTTAGTTTGACAGTAAACTGGGGTAAACAGATAAAAGCTGACTGCATGTGAATGTGTTACAGTGAGCACTTCCCATTACATGTTCATTTGTTGTTCAGGTTCATTTCAGCTGTTCAGGAATAAAGTCAGTTAACGTATAAAACAGGAACTGAGTCAGAACATTTTAGGTCACATAAAAATGTCTTTTGATTATTTACCATCCACCTTTCCTTGAAACACCAGCTATAGCAAACCTCTTCAAAACACCCTGACACCCACATGTGACTTCATACATGTTTCCAGTTTTTCCTTTTTTCTATCACGTTCTTACACATCATTGTGGCTCATTTCCAGTCATGAAGCTCCAACACTTGGAGTTGATCAGTTGTTGATGCATGGGTGGATACAAATACAACAAAAGATGATTCTCAAACACACCAGTAGAGGGAGGGAGGAAGGAAGGAAGGAAGGAAGGAAGATAAACTGGTGAAGCTACAACCAGACTGACTATGTTTTTCAGCCTTTACAGACTCACTACTGACTAACGCTTTCATCACCTATTAACACGTCACACGATCCAACATTCTTCTTGATCTACCTGTCTGAAGGTGGGTGTGGCTAAATGATGGTACCATACCATTGGCTGTTTTCCTCTGCTGGTCCTCCCATGTGACCTCTGCATCACGGCAGAGAGAGAGATCAGATCAGAGAGAGAGAAACTAGGAGCTGTTCAGGTGATCCTTAAACTATCAAACCAGTTAAACCAGCAAGAGTCATGTCCCAGTACTCATTATCAGCACACACCTGGAGACAACACCTGATAGGTTCATGAGATTAAGAGCTGATGAGTATCACCTAAATGCAGCTTCAGAGCTACCTGAGACTCTGACTTGCCTTTTCTGGTCCCTCCAGGTGTTGCTGAGCGTCTGTCAGGTTCTGAAACGGCCAGGTGTGATGACATCAGCGTGATGTAACAAAGATTGACACATGTACGAATGATGAATGGTGACACTATGGTGAATGGCCTGATTTACAGTTACTGACATGTACACACCTGGAGTCTGTGGAGGTGGGGCTGGTGAAGGGGCTGGTGAGGTGCCAGGAGCAGGTGTGAGTGCAGGTGCTGGAGAAGGTGTAGAGGGCAGGATGGATTCAGGAGGCATCTGTGACTGGACTACAGAAACTGTGGGCTGGGTTGGGGCAGCTGTAAGGGCAGGTACAGGAGCTGGAGTTGTGGCTTGGACATGGGCTGGTATTAAAACAGGTGCAGGGCCAGGGCCGGGTGGAGGGATGTGGGCAGAGCCGGGAGCAGGAGCGGGGACAGGAGGGGGAGCAGCAGTGGGAGCCACAACGGGAGCAGGGACGGGAGCAGGAGCAGGGACGGGAGCAGGAACAGGGACGGGAGCAGGAGCAGGGACGGGAGCAGCAACGGGAGCAGGAGCAAGGACGGGAGCAACGGGAGCTGGTACAGGCACTTGTACAGGGGCAGTTGCAGGGGGTTGGAGGGATACAGTGGGAGGTGGAGCTTGAATTCGTATAAGAGGGGGCTGATTATTGACAGTGGGAGGGGCTTGTTTGAATGGCATGGGAGGGGCTAAAGTTGCAGTTGATGGTCCTGTGGTGGGCGTGACCAAAGCTGATGGACAGCCAAAGATTTTAGAGAAAATGGAAAAAAGATGATCAGAAAGACAAATGAACAAACTAATGACAACAGGATGAATGATCACATGACCCATTTCAACAGATAACCAATCACATGGCTACTTTCACTTGTACCAGCATTAAATGAAACTACTGGGTAATAACCTGCCACTTCCCACCAAGCTCCCCAGAGTTCATAGGAGGCACTTTCACTCCACCATCACATTAAGATGGTGATGTCCTAGGAAAAGCAGGTGGACTCGAGTGAAACAGAACATGAACCAGGACGGTATGTGAATACATGACTCAATTGACGGGGACCAGAAAACCTGAAATTGTGCCTGTTGAGTATCAACTAATTCGTTTGAGGCAGACCGAGACGTCATCATCTACGGAACAGAAACTTCAACCTATAGGATGGACTACAGCTCCCCTTCTACAAGCCCTAAAAGGTTATCTAGTCTATCTAGTCTTATTCTAGGCTGTACCTGTCTGCACAGTGTCAGGGGGTTCACCTCCATCTGAAAGACAACTCACTGTTAGACCAATGCAAAGCCAATTGTTTTATTCCTGTTCTCCCACTAGTGTTCATAAAGATTTGGTTTTCTACAGTTTACATTCATTCATCCTGAACATATCATGGTAATTATTGACTTAATGATTTTTTTTGTTCACTAATTTTTTAATTAAAATTTGAAACTAAACATGCATACACTACATACACAATTATGTCAGTAGGGCTGAAAGTTCTGAATTGTCTTTTAGTTTTAATACAAATCACAGCTGGTTTTTGGAATAGCCTTCCCAAAGTCCTGAACTCAACCCTCACAAAACATCTGCTGAAGGAGAATGCTGGGACATTAAGTTGCTGTATGTATAGTTTTGACCCTAATTGTTTCATTTAAGCTTGTGTTAATATCAGAAAACCTCAAATAAATTAAGCCATATGAAGTAAATTCCTGGGGTTTTCATTTTTTAAAAATGTTTGTTGTGCAATCACACTGCCTCAAAAATTAGAAAACCATTAAATTTAAAATCTAAAAAGTAATTTTGCAGTGCCAATCAGGATTTCAAGTTTATGATTAGATATATATACCCACCAGTCAGCCTGTCATAGTAAACAAAACTGTCTTCAGTTAATTTTGATAAAACAGACATCTGTGGTCAGACCAGTGGGAATTCAGACAGTTTAGACAATGCTGTCCAAACTTGTTTTTATAATTTAACAGATTTTTGTTATTACTTTAATATCACTGTTGCCCCAGACTGTAGGTTTTATTATATTATTTATATATTATTATTATTATATTTTATTTATTATAAAGTGTTTCATCAGAATAAAGAGGACCAAGCTGATTGGCAGCAGCTGATTGGTGAGGCATCACCTGGAAGGAAACAGACATACTTCTGTCTGGGTGTCCTTTTGGTGGGACGATGGGCAGCTGGCGTCCTCTGCGGCTGAAGACCGGTGTTCCTGTGGGACTTGTTTGAGCTGATCCACCTCGAGGGTTTGCCCTGTTTAATAAAAATAAATAAATAACAGGACTCAAGCTACCCATCAGGAATTTAAAAAGGTTCATGAGCTAGGTCATGGTAAGCTAACAAACAACAACTGATCTACTTTGTTGTCCTAAGAGACAAGTGAAGACACCACTGACCACTCCAGTCAATCAATGTACTGGACTGGGCTGGTCTCAACTGATCCAGAGTCAGAGGTGAAAAGTCACATTAGTTGACGTTTGGCACGAAGTAACGCCGTCACTGAACAGGTGGAAATATACAAACAGCTGGTGTAGCCCTCGACATCTAGTCCAGTCAGCTGATAAAGAACCTGTAGGTACTACAAACTAAATCAGATGTGTTCTTGGGGTAAACATTATTTAACAGGACACCAGCAGTAACTGTGTGACCATAGTTAAACCAAACCCAACTATTGTGCTCCGTTTGCTGAATCCAAACCTCCAGACCTTCCTAGACTTACAAAAGCTCCTCAATCTTTAAGTAGCTTTTCAGAGTTCACTTTGAATACAGATGTCCCCAGATGTTGCTTGGAAGATTATGTAAAGCAAAACGAAAAGTGAACAATGTGAGTCTTAAAAGGAAGCTTTAATAAATAGTTGCAAGAAAAAGTATGTGAACCCTTTGGGATTACATGGAGTTTTGCATGAATTGGTCATCAATGACAACAATCCGTCCAGGCCCTGAGGCAGCAAAGCAGCCCCAAACCATGATGCTCCCTCTGCCATGTTTTACAGTGGGGATGAGGTTTTGATGTTGGTGTGCTGTGCCTTTTTTTTCTCAACACAGTGTTTCCAAACAACTCAATTTAGTTTTCTTCTGTCCACAGAATATTTTGCCAGTAGTGCTGTGGAACATCTGGGTGCTCTTTTGCAAACTTCAAACATGCTGCAATCTCTTTTTTTAAAAGCAACACATCCAATATCATCACACTGATTGGACTCAAGGTTGGCTCACTCCTGGCTCCAATTAGCTCTTGGAGAAGTCATTAGGCTAGGGGTACATACTTATTCCACCCTGCACTGTGTTTACATGTTATGTTCAATAAAAACATGAAAACATATCATGTTTGTGTACTATTATTTTAAGCAGACTGTGTTTTTCTATTGTTGTGACTTAGATGAAGATCAGAGAACATGTTATACCAATTCATGCAAAACTCCACGTAATCCCAAAGGGTTCACATACCTTTGTGTGTATTATACTTTGTATATATGATAAAAATATGTATGTTTATCTAGAGTGAAAGAGTTGCTCAAAGAATGGAAGGAGAACCTTTACTCAAGTCTAGGTCCGGATGGTCGATTCAGTCTGAATTCAGTAGAACAGAAGTTTAATTTTGAGAAATCTGAGAATCAAGTTTCAGAAAGGAAAAATAAATTAACTCATGCAACACAACCAGGTAACAACCAACAAACTAACATGATGTTACTGAGTTACAATCAGGAAATGTAACAAAAACAGTTGAAACCACATGGAAAAAGGAAAATAAAGGTTAATTCCAACAGAATAAAAATCATGGAATTGAGAAAGACAGATAATGACTGGTTGTTAGTGGGTTAACACCATGATTCAATCAGGGAAAAGAGAGGTGGAGATAAAAGAAACGGGGGGTGTGACAGACAGCCAGTGGTCTCTTTTGGTTGATTTCTGATTGGGCGGCTGCTGGTCACCTGGTCAGGGCAGGTGAGGGAGGAGCGGAGCGTCTGGACCTCATGTGGTTGGAGTCAACTCGGTCAGTGGAGTGAGAGCGCATGTAGATGGGGCGGTCTGACATCGCTCTCTGGTCGGCAGAGCGAGAGCGACTGTAGTAATCCCGCTGGTCCACTCCCCGACTGTACCTGCACATCACCATGACAACCATCACCATGTGAACAACTGCACCTGCGGGAAGGGTTAGCAACATCACCATGATGATCAGGCTGCTGTCAGTGGGCCACCTGGTCAAACCTGGGGAAAGGAAGGCAGGTAAAAAGGCACTGAAACCTCACAGTGAAACTACATTTTCTCAGTTAGCAGTCACAAGCTCCTCTCCTGTGGAACCAGCTGCCAGTTCAGGTTCGGGAGACAGACACCCTCTCCACGTTTACGACTAGACTTCAAACTTTCCTTTTTTATAAAGCTTATAGTTAGAGATGGATCAGGTGACTCTGAACCATCTCTTAGTTCTGGTGCTATAGGTTAGTCTGCTGGGGGACCTCTATTGATAAACTTCTCTCTCCTTTCTCCTCTATCCATTCAAATTCTACCATTTCATGTCATTAACTTTGTGTCTTCTCTCTCCTGTAGTTGTGTTTCCTCCTCTCCGTCTCGCTCTCTCTGTATCCTCCTCCTCGGAGCTGTAGACCTCCAGAGGCCAGTTACTGGTCCGACCAACCTGTCCAGTGTTTTTACTGCTAATCAGTCTTAGCTGGATGCTATTTTTTACTGTTAATTGGTTAAAGTTAGCATGCTAAATGTTAAACTACACCGTTGAACACTATAAACCTTATACTTTCTGAAGAAATCCTGTAAGTGGAGCACAGAGTTGAAATGACTTTGTCACAGATTAAGTGTACAGGTGTGTTTGAGCCCCTCAGTCCAGCTCAACTCTGTTTTCTGAGTTACAGACTGAACATAGGCCAGACAGTCTGAGAAGTTTGGACTCCAGACATGCCCTTACAAAGCTCAAACTCCCAGGAAGATAAATTTAAGATTTGTAGATCAAAGAACTACGACTGTCCTCTACTGTCAGTCACTTTACCTCAGGAGTTCCTCGTCGTAGGCATCAGCTTCGTAGGGGAAGTCTGGGATGAAGTCTTGACTGAAGAACAGAAAGAGGTAAGAACTCCAGAATGCGATGAATCTAAATCCTCGAACCTACATTACCCATAATTCCTGTGCCTCACCTGTAGTCCTCACAGCTCCCATTCATCATGTGGTTTATCCAGGGAGCATGATTTAGACCATTAAAGTATCTTCACACAGACACAGAAGTACGTGTGGGAATGAGAATGTGAAGACTTTTACCCTACAAATATACTGCAAAAATACTGCAACATATGGTACTGTGAGTACTACTGCTACCACTGTACCTGTCGTGGATATCAAGAGAGTTGGTAACAGACATTCTCCTTAGTGATTTCCTAAATACACAGAATCAGGACAGTCAAACAGGAAGTACTAAAACTGTACAACGCAAACTGTACAACTCCAACACTACATCCAATATTACTAGTACTAAACTGTGCTACAAAGTTACTAGATGTGCTTGACCACCAGCTACATGAATAGGAGTTATAACACAAATACGAGCAAATACTACAACTCTAACCAGTAGCTGTAGTACAACAATTGAAAAAACAGAAGTGTAATGTACCTACAACACAGTACTTTTACCAGAACAGTACTTAAGCCATTACTAAAACCTGTACTTTAATCAGATCTACACCCAGAACTAGCTCTACTACTACTACTACTACTACTACTACTACTACTACTACATAACAAGTAAAAATATGATACTGAGCCCAGTACTATAATTCTACTAAAACCAAACATGAATCAATCTCATTTCATGATTCATACACATTCACTGTTCATGTACTGTTCTTTGGTTGTGTAAAGCTGCTTTGTGACAATGTCAATTGTAAAAAGTGCTCTACAAATAAAATTGAATTGAATTGAATTGAATTGAATAAAATATTTTATTTACTATATTATAGTATTTATAAACACTAACCCAGAACTACAACCAGAACTGCACGACATCCTGTGCAGACCTGGCTCCTGGTTCAGACCTGTTCACACAGTCTGGTGTGTGTGGTTTGACTGGTCCACCAGAAGCATCTATGTACCATGTATCTCATCCTGACTCACAGGATTATTGATTAATTATTGATTATTGGTTAATTTTTACTAATCAGCTGACCATAATACCACTGCACTGTGAGCTGATTGGCTGGTGTCCAGGTGACCCAGGTCAGGTGTGCTGCAGTGCATAGTCAGTTACCTGTCCAGACTGCTGTACTGGGTGGTGTCAGAGTACGCTCGGCTCAGCTTGGAGCCTCGCAGCAGCCGGACGGCGTCCTCCCGGTACAATGGATACGGGAGGAGACCGCTGGCGACCAGAAGTCACGGGAGGTCAGCAGAGGTTGGAGAGGGACAGTGACGTAAAGTTAAGGTGAGATATTTTTTAGGACCTGATGGTCTGGTTAGGGTTAGGATTCTTCTGTCTGCTCACTGGTTAAAGACTAATGGAGCGACACCTCGTCTACGTCATCTAATGAGATTTTCCTGTGTCGTCAGCTCTCGTCTAATCTCTTCATAAACTGTATCTGATCACAAGTCATAATCTCACTGTGTGACTGGTCTAATCTCTAATCTCACTCATCTCATGTCACTTTCTCTAATGTCATCACATTTCATCTGTTGATTCCTTCTAATTTTAGCGTTTTTTTCCCATTTCTTTTTACTTTGCCTCAACTTGTCTGTTTTTCCAGTCCTTCTTGTAATCCATCTAATTCAAATTAATTAATGTCAAATATGAACACACATCATATCTCACATTGTGTTGTCAGAGTGACAGTTAAAAAGATCCACATGCAGCTGCTCACCTGTGAGGAGGCGGTTGGCTCGGTGACCGTGACCTCATCCTGACTGTGTCCGATCGGGAACAGTGATTGGACGACATCACATGTTCTGGCACTGAGAGGGTGGAGCTGTGGAAGTCCCGCCCACTCTGACGGTAGTCTGAACGTAGAGAAACAGAGCAGGAGTTCAACCCTGACTGAGTGCTTTGCTCTAAGGACCTGGTCACATCAGTTTTTAAACACAGTGAAACAGACTTTACTGATTTTTCTCCAGAATCACAGCAATCAGTGGATTCACTTGAGTTTAGTTTTCTAATCCAGGAGAAGCCTGGGTTTTTGGGATGAGGAACACTGAGGAACCTGTTCTGAGCTGAAGGTGCTGCATGTTCACCTGATATCACCCCGATGCCGTCTTCACAGTCGTAATCTGAAAACTCACTGTCACTGATCCTCTGAGACCCTGCAAACACAGAGAGGGTGTGTAAGCCTGTAAGCAGCTCCTCTGTAATCCTCTGCAGGAAGATCAACTAATCTGACAGACTCATCAGGGAAAAACAACTCAGGTTACACATCAACACCAAACGACACCTTCACTTTTCCCCTCCACTCTGTCTTTATGACCACCTCAGAACGTGCCGAGTGCCCAGGTCCCACAAGAATGTGTGAAACTTGGTAGCTGCATCAGGGACTCCTGGAACAGCAAGGACACTTCTGTCCGAAAGTATTGGAACAGTGAGGCCAGTTCCTTTATTTTTGCTGTGAATTGAAAACAGTTGGGCTTGACATCAACAGATGAATATGAGACGAGAAACCAACAGTTCAGCTTTACGAAAAACAACTTAGAAGATAGCACCGCTTGTTTTAACCCACCCATTTTTCATGTGGCCAAAAGTATTGGAAAAGATAGAATTAAAATAGATTTAAGACTTAATATTTATTGAAAAACTGCTTTAAGCTTGTGACTCACTGACATCACTAGTCTTTTGTATTCTTCTTTTTGATGCTTTTTCACACTTATACTGCAGCCTCTTTTAGTTGTTTGTTTTGGGGGGTTACTCCCTTCAGTCTCCTCTTTAGCAAGTAAAATGCTCTACAGGGCCCTGATGATCAGTTTGGCTGCATCTTTATTTTAATTGGCAGAAAAAAAATGTTTATGTAGACCTCGGAGTTCATTCTACTGCTGCCATCATGTTTGCCAGTCCCAAAAGAATCCATTCAGCCCAAGCCATGACATGACCTCCACTGTGCTTCACAGGTGAGTTTGTAAGTTTGGGATCATGAGCAGATCCTGTCTTTCTCCAAACGTTAGCTCTTCCATCACTGTGATTCTTCTTTGTCTCATCAGTCAATAAAACCTTGTCCCAGAGTTTTTGAGGCTCATTTCTGTACTTTTTATTCTTCTTGCTAATGAGTGGTTTGCATCTTCTGGTGTCGTCTGTACTTTTGTTCATGAAGTCTTCTGTGAACAGTGGACTGTGATACCTTCATATTGGTTACACCTCTTAACTACAAATACAGTCTGAAAAGACAAAACCCCAAATCTTAAACGAGCTCAGACATTCAGTGCCATTTATTGTTTGAACAATCAATGTTATAGGACACCTGAGCAACAAAACACACCTGTCAGTTACATGTTCCAATACTTTTGGCCACATGAAAAAAGGGTGGGTTCAAACTGAAGGTGTCGTCTTTTGTTGTGTATCGGATCCAGACGTAAATACCTGGAAATAAAAGCTAACATGTTGGTCTCTTGTCTCGCTTATCTGTCAATGTCAGACCACAATGTTCTCAGTCCACAGCAAACATAAAGGAACTGGCCTCAATGTTCCAATACCTTTGGAGGGGAGTATATAAATCCTGGAGGACTCGATAGACCTCAGCATTACAGGTAGGTTACAGGTGTAAGACCTCCATCCACTGGGGAGGGCCTGTGATTTTCGTGCGTTGGATTAAATAAATCATCTGAATTTAAATTTGAAGACAGACAATTGACTGTCTTGGCTGCTTACATTACCCTTCCCATGATGCATTAGCGACCTTTTGGTTTTAAGTTTGCTTTATGATTAATTTGAATTTGTTGACAAATGGCAACTGCCGATGAAATGCAAACTGTGAATCTCAACAACTACAGAGATCGAAGGAACAGCTTTTAACCTTGATGGGTCACAAGAATTTTAAAGACAAGTGCTACGCCATCTTTTTTTGTCAAATTACTGAACTGTGGAACTATTTAATATAGGTACAGTCAGGTCCTTTTGTCTGCATTTAAAATCAAACACTCAAGATGTGAGCAAAGTCAATACTTTCAGTTTTAATTGAAGGAGTTTCACACAACAGCATTCAAAACACTCATACACACAAACAAACACACACCTATGTGTTATTACCTGAGTTATAGTGAGAACCTTTGTCTGGAAAAGCATCATGGGAGAAAAGTAAAACATCAACAAAAAAACTAAAAACAAGAGAAACTGAATTAAACACTTTAAATGCAGCCATGTGTCAAGAACCTATACAAAGGGTTAATTAGGGTATTGATTTCTATCAATAATATTAAAAACTGATTATCGGTGTGCACCGTTCCCGTGTACTGTGCAGTATCAGTGTGCACTGTTCCCGTGTACTGTGCAGTATCAGTGTGTACTGTCTCACTCTGCAGCCTCCTGTTGGTCTGGCTGGGCTCCGGCTGCAGTCCTCTCCTCTGCAGGTAGGGGGAGGCGTTGGGCAGCGGCATAGAGGAACCGTCATGAAGCTGCAGCTTGTACCAATGAGACTGATCGTCCAACAGAGCTGACTCCAGCTCTATCAGGACCTGGACACAAAGAGAACTTACAGCGAGAACCAACGGAGAGAACCAATGAACATACTAACACTTCGAAGATTTTCACCGGACTATGACTTTAGGTGGTCTGACCTCTCCCAGAAACTGGCTCTCCTCCTCTCGGACACGGGCCTGATCCCAGACTGTCAGCTCCAAAATCCGCTCTCTGAACTCCCGCCGGTGGACTGGAGAGTACATGAACGTCTGGTTCCACCGAGGTTCTACCGACTTCTTCACTGTCTTTGTTCTCCGCTTACTCTTATCACTGCAAGGGGAGGAGCGGACAGTCAGTAGCCAATCACAGAGTAGCACCCACTGCTGAGAACACTAGGCCACTGAGAATAATATCATTAGAGAGGTCACATACACTTAAAGTAACACATTCCAATCATCACCTGGTCCATTAAACTCTGTGTTCTGATTGGTTCTTTTGTTTACCTTCTGTCTGGCAGAAAGTAAATCTTAACGTAAGGATTCCTGGGTCGGCCATCCTCTCGAACGGGAAGTTCTTTGGCTCCAAGAACCGTGACGATCAGCTGATGACCAACTTTATCATACCAGAGCTTCACCTGTAAACAAGGTTTTAAATCAGGACAGTAGTATCACAGAACTCAGAACCCAGAACCCACGTCGTGAAACGGAAACAGTTCTTCTTACATTACTTTAATGTTTTCCTCCTTGACTTTTGCCTTGTTCCTCACTTGTAATTCGCTTTGGATAAAAGTGTCTGACAAATTACTAAATGTACATAGAGGAACCCTGGAGAACCACAGAAGAACCCAAGACAGCAAGTGAATTCTACAAAACAGTTTAATACCTGCAGATGAACACGCAGAATACAACACGAATAGAAACAGTCAATAAAAAAGCACCACAAAAGAAATAAGAACCCAGTATGAGTGACAGAACCCTCAGGAGTAGTAGAACACCACAGAGCAACAGCCATGCCTAATAGAACATCTACACAAACCTGAAAAACAAAGGTCTACCAGACACAACCAATTAAATACACAGAGGAAAGCCAAAGAAGAAAAGCTAAACCCAGAACAGAATAATGTAGAACTACGGTGGAACCATCTACAACAGGGGTGTCAAACTCAAATTTGCCAAAATTAAAAACTGGGACAAAGCTGCAGGCCAAACACAGTCTTTATTGAAAAAGTTACTGCAATTGTGCATGTTTTCCATCTTTCCAGATATGTAATGTTGAACCTTTTCATATGGAAACAAACTTTAGTTCTGCTTAAACATTGAATCTGGAGCAAGCAAAGTATTATAACATTTGTCATATAATATTATAATTTATAAACAATTGAGAATTTGAATTTGAAATGAAATATACATCAGTGCTATTCGTTTCTTATTTAAATGAATCAAATAAATTATTATGTCCCTATCTGTAGTCTTTCTGGTTCTTTTTTAATAAAAAGCTTTTCTCACGGGCCAACAACAAAAAAACATAATAATTTACTTCAATACAAAAGGAATCTTTCAACTATTAACAGCAGAGAAAGTTCATAAAGACAGCATCACTCACACTCTGATTTAATCTGATTTACATTGGTTCAAGCCAGATTCCTGGCATCTCTTCTTAGATGCAAGTGCATACCGGTCTCGACTGACGAGCAAAACATTCTGGGATTTGTAGTATTAGCGGTGTATATGCTGTATGCCGCTCTAATACACATTTGATATGATCTTGCGGGCCAAATTTGGCCCACGGGCCTGAGTTTGACACCTCTAATCTACAACATGAGCTTGGCTGAGATGGTGATGGGACAGCAGGACAAACCCTCAAAAGCGAAGCAGAACCATGAAGAATAGAACTTTAAACCTGGGTGACAGTGGAGGAGCCCTACAGAACAGGAGAAGGACCACAGAGAACAGAACAACAGAGAAGAAGGAGAACCCTCTGTTCTCATCTCACTGGAAAACATGGTAACCAGCTAGAGGGCGGGGCTCAGCGTTTACAAACACCAGTGTGAGATCATCATCCTCATTCTCATAATCCCAACTGACTTAATCAGAAAAATGTGTTCCAAACACCTAGTTCAATAGCAACAGTCCTACTAGTTCACAGTTTTTGGGCCCATTAGAACCTCCATGGTCCAACATTGTTGAAGAACCTGAAGAGTCGACGGAGACGTCGTCAATCTCCTAAATCCACTCGAACACTAATTAAATTCTACACAAACTGAGAAACTACAAACTAAAGATAGGTGGAGCAGACAGATGTCTCACTATGTTCTACTGCTTTACCTGGATTCTAGGAACCAGAGGACGCCTGTTCACAGTCTGAAAAACACACACATCACCATGGAGATGTGCTGTTAACCGAGAGCTGATAAGCTGTGCAGTGCATGCTGGGTAGACTTACAGACACCTGTCCAGATGGGATGCCGGGGCTCATGGGAGACGTGACAGAGATGGATGGACCAACTTTCTGAGAATCAAAGGAACTAGAACCTGAAGACAGAACACACAAAATAACTCGAGCTCTTGTTTGTTTCATTTCACGTGTTAAAAAGCTTTTTCATGTCTGAGGTGTTTTGTTGTGTAATAGACTCACTGGAATCCAGCTGGATGTGGGAGCCATCTGCAGCTCTGGAAACATCTCTGAGGAACAAAACAGTTAACAGAACAGAACTTCAGGTACTCAGTAAAACATCAGAACTGTTTCCTGAACATAAAGCAGGTTGGTGCTGCTGACTGCTGTAAACCTTTGTGGAGGAGGTGGGGGTTAGTCCTGAACTCTTATTTTAGTAACTGCTGCCACACTGATGTTTGTGTGTGACCCTTAACCCACCTGATGGGACGTGACACCACTAGCTCCACCTGTGGTTCTGGTTTGGACTCCAGGATGATGTTATAAACTTCATTAAATGTAGCTCCCTGAAGAACCCGGCCGTTCCACTCCAGAACCTGATCACCTACAACAGACACCAAGTGGTGAAGACTGATGGGAAAAGCCACTCCTCTCCACTCCCTTCTGATCATGCTGCAGGTGAGCATTTACCTGGTCTCAGGTGTCCCACAGTGTCAGCCAGACTTCCTCTCTTCACCTTGGTGATGAAGGCACAGAGACGTCCCGACTCAGTCATTTTTCCTCCAACAACCTGAAAACATGCTGCCAGTGAGTTGATGCAGCAGAGAGGCTCAGAGAAGCAGAAGAGAACAACAAATAAATGGTAGAAGAAGAGTCACCTTGAGTCCCAGCAGCGCCCCTGTATCTGCAGGAACCGTCCCGTCCTTCATCCTCTTGTTCAGCAGAATTCGACCAATCAGACGCTCTCCATCCTTGGACGGTTGCCATGTGACCGGTTGCTGAGGAATCACAGTGGAAAGCATACTGTACATGGTTGCTTAGCAATAGGAACAACAAACAACAACAGGAGGTCAAGTCTGATTTCTTAAATATAAACACATGGACACTGTGAGATGAGGTGATGTTGGGTTCTAGAGGTGAACTGCAGTGATGTCACACAAGTGAAGGAGGAACTGGAATGAGGAGGAACCAGAACAAAGTACAGCAGAAACCAGACCAGAACACAAAACAACTGGACATCTACAGCTTTTAGAAAAAAGAAGAGAGGAGCAAGAAGCTGATTGGTCCAGAGGTCAGATTATGTGCAGCACTGGCTCCTGACTGGGCCACAGAGCTGTGACCTCATCATTCAGAGGGCGAGGATAGCAAAGGCAGACCCTGTTCTTCGTTTAGTGTGGTCCCTCACCTGCTGCTCCAGCCAATCAGCTTCTCCCTCTGACCCAAGTACCCAGCCCATTACAATCTTCTGAGCCAATCAGAGAGAGAGAAAGGAAGAAGCTGTGTCTTCATTGGCCAGGTTTCTGTCTCTGTAAGGCAGACAGGTAAGGGGTGGGGTTAGATTGGTGGTTAATGGGTAGAGCGGGGCTTGGTCCTACCATAGACATGGGTGCAGGTTCTTCATGCCAGGAACCATGATCCCACCACTGGCCGTCCATGTCTCCTAGCAACCACAGGTAAGAGGTCACACAAGGTTAAGTGAGCTCATACATCATGAAGAGTTCAAACAGTGAAAATGAGTTTATACATTTTCTGATGTGTTGAACTACTCAGTCCAAATCCACACACCAAAGTCACACAGTGTCTCTTCCGCACATACGTGTCGGCTACAATCACTTCACGTGCCGAGATCCCCATGTTTGTGTTCATGATCAGGAGCTTCTCTATTTGACGAGCTCCTGAAATACCACACATGTTCAGACTGAACTGAAATAAATGATATATGCAGGAAGAGTGAGGTTAACACAACCATAGCCGCCGTCAGAGTCACTTCAGCTGTGGTGTGAACGCACCCTAAATCCAGGTTTTGGGATGAAGTCACTGAACCAGGGACTTGGACTGAACGTTAGTCTTAGACGCCCTGAACCGTTGACTGTGAAACCGTGAAAAAATATCTGAGTTCTAGGCTAATGTTCTCTGCACTAAACAGTGTGAATCAGAGTGAAGCAGAATCTTTTCCCTTATACAGAACCAATTCCTCACTCTGACCCACAGAAAACAGAAGAGCTGGGTTCTATATCACCTCCTCCACATGTAACACACACACACACAGCTGTACTCACAGGTCAGTCTGAACCCCACAAAGCAGCAGCACCTTCCAGCAGAGGATGAGGAAGAGGATGAAGCTGCTCTCTCCTCCTCCTCCTCCTCCTCCTCCTCCTCCTCCTCCTCCCTGTGTCTATGGGTTCTACTGCCCTGAGCTCTGCCTGCAGGCTGCAAAGCAGTTCATACCTGTCTGTAATGAGATTAACAGAGCCCAAACACTGAGCCCATCTTTATGTCTATGATTTTATTGTTAGCCAGCCGTTAGCTTCTTGTTAGCAGGTTCTAATAATCAATCTGTAAACTAGAACCTGGTGGAGGTTGGCAAGTTGTTGCCAACCTTTCAAGCAGGTGTACTGAGTATTAAAAAAATCTAGCAAATCAACAAGACATCTAGAGTTTTACCAGGAAATCACCAGGAGTCCAGATCACCTGGGATCCACCCGTTGTAGACCAGATGTTGACCAACTCTCTGTAGGGTATAAAGACATATTGTTGCTTCGTTGGTCAACTGTTGTGTTGTCTCCTTCAGTCTGTGTTTCTATTCTTGTGTGTCCACAGTGACTCCTGAGGCTGGTAATCCACACTCTCCTCTTTTAATCCAATAGAGCACAAATAAAGACGTGAGGCCCAGCAGCACCAGAGCAGCCAGGCCAATGTTTTCTGCTCTAATCTGGATCAGATTATCAGACCTAGTCTCCAGGACCCACTGGGGTCCTACATGCCCGGACCTGTCAGGTTTAACAGCCTGTTTGAGGTTCTTCTGAAACCTGTTTCTGTTCAATTGTGTTAAGGTCGACGGCAGAAGAGACTGTGAGCTGCTCCGTCAGTGCTGAGAACTCTACGAGCCAATCAGAGCTCATAATCTCACACCAGGTGATGTCTGGTCCAATCAAGGGGCAGCAGATTAACTAATTAGCATGACGCCAGATTTCCTGAGAGGCAAGCTGCAGTAACTGCAACACATTCAGCAATAGAATCCGAGCACTACAAACCAGAACCCTACAGAACAATGAGTATTAACAGTATTAATAGTATTAACACAATCAATCTGATAGAAACCCACAGAAAAAGCTGAGGAACCCTAAAGGATAGTACAACAGTCTTTACTCATCGCAGCATTGAAATCCAACAGAAGAGGTACATAGAACAGAAATCAAATGTTTTTAAACAGAACAACCTTCCTGCAGGACACATAAGAACTAGATTGAACCCATCTACTTGGTGGATCTACTTGGAACCCCATGGTGTCCATAGGAAGAAATGCAGAGTGAACATAGAGTTCTGCTGTAAGAAGATTATCACACTGAGCTAATTACAGCAACAGAGAGAGAACACCACTTCTCAGCGTGCAATTCACCTACTGGAGAACATGTTCTTAGCAAGCACTCGTACTGCAAAACAAATGTCCTGTTTTAAATACTGAGGAGCAACAGAAAAAGTGAAATATCTTTTTGTTCTTACCTAAAGGTTCCAGTGGAACATCACAAACAATCTGCTCAGTGAGTGGGTCTCTATCGAGCCTCATGAGTTTTGGTGGCCTGACAGTGTATGTGGATTTGGTTTGAGATCAAACACTGCCAGAGTTTTCTGTTAATAAATTAAATGTTATCAAGAACCTCAGGAAGAAGGGAGTGTGGCCAGGTCAGAACCCAGCTCTTCAGGGTTACGGTTAGGTGTGGCCTAAACCTAACCCTAACCCTACAAAGGTATTCTTGGTCGAAAGAATGCAGACCACCCTGAAACCAACCTAGTCCGTTTTAAGTAACTGTTAGCATGTAGCCACCTAGCCTAATGTAGTTAGGAGTTAGCGACACACTTTATTGATCCCCTTGGGAAAATTGGACAGCTGCAGCACATGACGCCGCTACTGTGGGGTGTTGGCGTCTTGTCCAAGGAGCTACATGTCCCCCCAACAAGTGTGTAGTTAGTATGTAGTCACTCACTGTCAGGCTCGTCACAGCTGGTGTACTCAGGTGTGGTCACCAGCTCCTCCTCAGAGCTGCTGAAGCTGCCAATCACATTCATCATCCCCATCCTCCACCCCCTCTGTGCCGTGCTCTCATTGGCCAGCTTCCTCTTGAGGGCTGAGCTTGGGTCCAAGTGTTGATCTGATAACGGGCTGCGACGGGGAGACGTGGGGTTGACAGGATTGACTGCTCGGTTCACAGAGAATGACCTCTGACCTCCAGATCTTACCAGTCCCTGAGGCCAATTCTGATGAACAGCTGAGAGGAAACAACAAGTCAGACTTTGTGTCCCAAAGCAAGGCTGCAACAGGTAATTGGCTGTATAACTACCTGTGTGTCTCAGGCTCAGGTGGTCGGGCTCGGCAGTTACCAGGGAGACATCACTGTGGCGGCGCTGGTGGCGGACCCTGCCGACCTGAGCCAACATCTTCATGGTCTCCTCGCTTGGCTGCGGCTTTACTGGGTAACGGGCCAGGTTTGGGTCGCTACGATAACGGGCCTGAAACTCCTCTTGACGCCGTCGCAGTTCCTGCTCATCCTGAACCTGGTCCAGAGGACGGTCCTGATTCAGGAGAGGAGACCCAGACCAACGCCATCATCAGAGACCAGACTGGCAGTGTATTAGTGCCCCCTACAGGCATTGGACTTCATTACAGCCCCAGTTAGAACCATTGTGTTGAGTAATCTGTGGTTAGTTTGTCCTCAGGGGGGGTGCTACAGGAAAAATCGAGCTGTCATCAAAACAAAGTGTTCAGCTGAAGGGCGGGCAGGCAGAACGGCAGGAAAACATTTTATTAACTTTATTTTATTATTGCTGACGCCAACAATATCAGTTTTCACTGTCTGCATTCAGTGACATTTAGCAGGTGTCTAAAAAAAATACCTTTATAAAAATCTAATATGAAAATACTAAAATAATGTTAAAACTGAACTGAACCTTTTCAGTAGATCTCCTGTCCTAGTTTGGTGCTTATCCTAGCTTACCAAGTGCAAATCTAAATTTATATATGGTCACTTCTCTTAAAATACCGCCCCCGGTAGAAACCAAACTAATTTGTGTGCCTTTGTTAGGTCAAAGGTGTGAATGCTCAGTGATTACTAAGCTGAAACTACCACCAACAACAGACCAAAACTCTCTAACTACAGTTCTTAACACGTATTGAATCAGACTGACATAAATCAGCAGACTCGAGAGAAATGACAGAAACTCTGCTACCTCTGAAATTAAACAAATTTCAAACAACCTTTACTTATTCAGTAGATCTCCTGTCCTAGTTTGGTGCTTATCCTACCTGTTTTACCTGACTCACCTGTGAGTGCCAGCGGCCTCGCAGCTCCTCTCTCCCGTTCCCATGGCAGCTGTTTGGCGAGCGAGCATTACTGTCCAGAGAGACGTCAGAGGGCGAGCGAGTCATCCTGCCCCCCACATCTTCGTAATACGGGTCTAAGGAGCTCCGCTTCCTGTCAGTCAAACAGAACAGACCAATCAGAGAGGAGAAGCAGGAGCCATGATGTCACCTGTCCAGACTTAAATGTTACAATAGGCTCATTCAGGTGGCCAGAGAGGACGCTGCAGTGTTTTTGTTTTAAGCTCCATAGAACTTAAATATTTCACATGAAAAGTGAAAGTTGGCTGAACTATAAATGTAAAACAATCAGTCAATAGAAACTTAAGTCTGTTTGTTTAGACTGTCTGGCCTGAAACATCTATGCAGATGTTATTTTAATGATCTGAAAGAAATCTGCCACTGAATCGACTAGTTTAAGTCTAAAATTATATTTTGTGATAAATCACATAAATCAACTCTAAATATTTCAAAGTAAATCAAAGAGAAAACGTTTTTATAAAATATCCTGTTGTTGATCCAACTCCTGAACCATTCAGATCTTAGATCAGGTGAGAGCCAGGTGTTTCCCATCATGCCCTGAGGTTTAGCTGTCTGGAGAGCAGCTGTAGCACCTGGCTCCAAAATCTGCAGCCGCCTTGATCTCACAAAGCAAAAACAAGCAAAGCAAAAACTCACACACACAAATCTATATATTCTATTTTACACTTCACTCATCCTCGCCCACTGCAAACGTGACAAAAGGTTTCCTTTTCTTACAGTTTGTTGAACATTTGAAGCTTCAACCCACAAACGACACTCTGATCCTGGAGCCCCGTCAGCAGGTTTAGAACTCATATCTGGATCTGCCCCCCCCGTCCTTGTATCTCTCGCTCCACCCACACAGGAAGTGACATCATACTTAGGTTGTTAGCCTCCTGCAGCAGCAGTAACTTAATCTGTTAATCTGATTACAGATTAACCCCGCCCCCGCATTTGTGTGTGTGTGTGTGGGGGGGGGGGGGGGGGGGGGGGGTTGATGTGAGTTTTCATCACATTGTATCTAAGTTGTGAGAACAAGAACACCCCCCCCCCCCCCAGTCATCAGTATAGGAATGAATACTGACCGTTCAGCAGCTCCATTGCTCAGGGGCCCCATGGCCCCTGGTGCCCCCTGCATTTGTGAGACGTTAAAGTCCCCTGACTGAGTGAGAATCTCTTGTTTCTTCCTGCACACGTTACAAACCCACATAACCTGAAACACAGTTGAACACGTACACGTGCATTAGAGTCCGAAGGTTTTAATATGAACCACATGGTTACTGAAGACAGGAAGCTCCACCTGCTGACCGCCACATGTAGCTGCTGTACAAACTCACTTCTATTATCATCCCCATCTTCAATTACCAATGATTAGGTCAGTTTAATGACATTAGCAATGTGTTCAATTAAACTTAACCTCTTAGGACCTGGTGTACACATACATGTACAACACATTTTGGGCTCTTGTGTGTGCAAGCTGATTGCAACTGTTACACAGCCTTTCACAAATAGGTGTTTTTAATGCAAAATGTTGTTATATGCGGTTATGTGTTGCTAAAAAAAATGTGTTATAATTAGGTTAAAATGTAAGCATATGATGTCTTTTCTGAAAATGTTTGTGAAAAGATGATGCTTTGTTTTTATACTTATCGGGTTCCAATAAACCATAATAAGCAAAAAGAAATAAAAAATGCATATCAAATTAGAGCTTGGGTCTTAAGAGGTTAAAGAAGACAGATCTCACAGATTTTTCCATCTTTTTGCATTTGTGAAGGAGAAAATCCACAGTTTCACATTTCCTAACACACAGGAAGGTTGGCGTGTTTGTGCGTACTCCATCTAACCGCAGTGAGACCACAAGGATTCACAAACTGTTAAAACAGACGTGAGGACATGAACCTGAAGCTGCTGGACGACTGTCATCTTTCGTTTTAGTTGGGTTCTCTTTATAAACCAGGAGGAGAACACTGACCTTGTTGGCTCTGAGGGGGACCCGGCCCCCACAACGGGCACAGAAGCGGCTCTGACAGTAGCAGCAGGCTCGGCCACACCCATCAGCAAACTTTGTCTTGCGACAGATTCCGCAGGTTGGAGACTCTGCCCTCGTTATGTGAGCCACCTGAGGCTCCTCCCCCAGCTTTTTCACCTGGTCCTTATAGATCTCAAACTGCTGATGTAACTTCCTGTGGAGGGTTAGAGAAGTCGGAGGTTAAAACACAGCCTCTGCCTCTGAACTGGAGACTCTGGATGGAGGAGCAGGAGACCAGAAGACTGTGTGACCTAAAATCTACATGGACTAAATGATAGGTAGACCGTTCTTCTACAAGCTGCCAGGTCTACCGTACTAGCAACACAATCTGACTCCAGACCTGCATGAACACTGAACCATTGCATCAAACAAGATGCAACAGTTTCTGTTGAATCCTAAAACTAAATTAACTGTGAAACAGACCACGGATCTGTTCCTGGCTTTTACTCACGGCTGCGACCCGTCATCAATTGGACTTATAACCAGCAGAACTTCGGACACATTGGCAGCAACGTTATTAACCAACTCACTCAACCCCAAAAACGGATTCCACCTGTCCAGGTAAGACAGACAGTCAGCTGATAGGAAGTGGGCTTGCTTAGGTCAGCTGGGGAATCAGGGTGACTAAGTTTTAGCAAAGAGCTGTGGCCAGGACAAGTGCATCCTGGGAAACGTTGTTCAGACTGAGGTACTTACGGGGCAGACAGAAGTTTCACTTCCTCCCGATCTCTGCAGACACATGACGATGATGATGATGATGAAGAAAAACAGAAAACGTGAAAATAGAAAGAATATGAAAACTGAATCATAAAATTAAACGGAGGGGGGGATCCTCTCACACACTGTTTCAGTAGAGCAGCTCTTGTTTTGAAAAACTTAAGTTGATGACAAAAACAAATTAAATAAAACACAGACAGGAACATAAAAATTCAATCCTCTGACTTCCTGCCAGAATCTTTCCCCACCTACCCACAATGCACCTGGATCTCAAACCTGCACAAGCTGAGGAGCTCACCAACAGTGGAACCACCGAACCGGACATCACAGTAGCTCAAACGAACTTAATTATGGTTTTTAAAATCACATCGCCGCAGCTAACGTGACTTTTACTTTGAAGCTGTGGCTCAGGGAGCCGTGCTTTTATTTTGACTGGTCTGACCTGGTTAGCTGATTGTCCCCGATGATTTCACACCCCCTTACTTCAGCAGGCTCTTCTCTTTCTCCTCCTCCTTCTTCTGTCTCTCCATCACCGACAGGATGATCCTCCGCTCCTCCTCTGTCAGGTGGCTCAGGTCCGGCAGCTCCGGCCCCGGCCCGGCCGGTCCAGACATTGTGACAGGGAGCCGCTGAAAGAGAAGCGAGCGAGTGAGTCCCCCGCCATGTGGCCGGGGGTCCGTCACAGTGGGGATAAAGAATAGAATCGATGATGATGGTGGTGGTGGTGGTGGTGGTGAAGGCCACAGGACTGCAGGGTGTCCACGTCCAGGTGGATCCTGCGGCTCTGTGAGGAGCTGTGCACCCGCCGTGTCCGCTCCTCAGCGGCGAGGAGCGGACACGGCAGCGGTCAGAGAGCCGGTCGGTCTGCACCTTCAACCGCCGTCACACCAGCCACACATGCACCGGTTTATGGTCATCCACCCTCCATCCACCCTCCAGCCGTTCGTCCGTCCCTCACCGTAGGCGCAGCTGCGTCCTCTCGCCTGTTTATTCCGCAGTCATGTCGCCATCTCCGGGGTTCAGCGGCGGCTCCGGTCGGATCTCAGTCCCGACGGCTCTCATCCTCCGCTCCTCCCCGGCGGTCAGGCCCTCCTGCTCGGCCTGCGCTGCGAATCTTGATTGTTAACGGTGATAATGGAGGCGGAGGAAACCGGAAAATAAATAAATCCTCCGGGGGGGGGGGGGGGGGGGGTTGATGGGAGTGCGTAACGGAGCTACGTACAACAAAGATCAGCCGGTCACGTAGGGTGGGGGGTAACTGATCTATGATCAATAAACTAAAGTGATTCGGATCTGATCAATTTTAAAATACTCACATAAAATGTAAAGTTTAATAAATGTCACACAAGTCACAGAACCTCATCCACGACCCCAAGTGGTAGAGATTCTTGAACAATTACATGAAGGCTACTAGAACCTTCAGTTTGTTGCAGGAACCCATTAACTTCCTGTTATCAGTCCAAAGTCCAGTATGTCACTGGACTAGATCACTCTGAAAAAAAATCCTGTTCATCAGGTAAAAATCTAAATAATCTTTTTGAATTTTATCACAACTCCTGAATTCATGTTCCGCTATTTTGTTTTTGTTTTATTTTGACTTTCAGAACATCATAAAGGATTCTTAAGAATTCTTATCATTAAAAGTGCATAATTCAAAACTAGACCAGGTTCTGACCAGGTTTCTAGGTTAGGTGATTCTGGACGTTAAAACTGATTTGGGCTCTTGTTCAGCTCCTCAGTGTTTTGATGTTATGCCGACGTACCTCATCATTTTACAGATCTGCTGAGTACATCAGCAGACTAATGAATTCCGAAAGCTTTCAGGTCGAAGGAACCTGGACTGAACGTTACACCAACAAATTTTCTCTTCTGATGTAGACCTTGTAGAAAAGTCCTGATTTAGTGGAAACTGCTGCTTCTCTGAGAACATTATGGAGGTTCCTAAATATTCTCACAGCCCCGTGAGAGTTCAGGATCAGGACATTTGGACTTTGTCTGGTCGATGTATTTACAGGGTTCTGACAAAAATGTACAAAAAAATATTTGATCGTGTCAAAGTGATAAGAGATCATCATTCTGTCACATGGAAAGATAAAAGTGAAAACCTGTAACTCACCTAAACCAGTAGCAACTGGTGGATCAGGATCCTGGTCAGAAACTGCACCATGAAGACAAAGAACACAGTATCTGTTGGAGAACAGTTAAATCCGTCATTTATTTATTTATTTATTTATTTATTTTAAATGTATGTGTCCATCAGCAGAACAGAAACAAAATCCAACAACCAGTTACTGAAGCTGTTTGTTTATCAAATTCAGCAAAGATAATATTCACTAATATTTAAAAGGTTTAACAAAGAAAAACTTTTAATGGCTGAAAAACATGAACACATATGAATTGAGAGACGGTTCCTTCATGTTCTCAGATCAAGGCTGACATTTCATTTCTTACAAAAAAGGAAAAACTATGTGTAGTCTGCTAGTGTAGTCTGGGGGACCTCTACTCATACACTGAGCTCCTCTCCTCTCATTTCATGTCATTAACTTTGTGTCTTGTCTCTCCTGTAGTTGTGTTTCCTCCTCTCTGTCTCCCTCTCTCTGTTCTCCTCTGCAGGTATCCTCCTCCTTGGAGCTGTAGATCTCCCGAATCCAGTTACTGGTCCTACCAACCTGTCCAGTGTTTCTGCTGCTTGTTGTTGTTTTTTTGTTGCCTGCTGTTCTTTTCTCTCTTCTCCTTCCACTCACTCCAACCGGTCGAGGCAGATGGCCGCCCACCCTGATCCTGGTTCTGCTGGAGGTTTCTTCCTCTAAAGGGAGTTTTTCCTCTCCACTGTCTCCTGATGCTGCTCTGTGGGGTTGTTGGATTTTCTATATCATTCTGTACACTTTTATATCCCCAAGGTCTTAAACGTAAACACTATAAAGTGCCTTAAGACGACTTCTGTTGGGATTTGGAGCTATACAAATAAAACTGAGCATAATCGAATTTAGGAAAACCTAATACCAACACACGTTCTCATGTGGTTCCTCAGTTCAGTCTCAGTCCCCCTGATAGCAACAGTACACCTGACACCAAACCCTTCCACTACAGGACCTCAACCTATCGCTGGTCCGGACCAGGGCTTTATGCATCCTCCTATTATTTAAGTTAACCACATGTAAAGCTCTGATACAATATCACATGTTAAAAACAAGGGGTGTAGTGTCAATTAGGGTCAGTCTGTGACCTGCAGGCATCGGCAGATTCTTCCCGTTTCACTTCCTGTGACGGACTCGTGTGCTGCACCATGTGTCGCTTCATGTTTGATACTTGAGTAAAGCTTTTACCACAAACCGAGCAGCTGAACAGTTTCTGTCGTGTCCCTGCTGCATGCTGTGCCATGTGGCGTTTCAGATTTCCTCCTTGGGTGAATCTGATGCCACAAACTGGGCAGCCAAATGGTTTCTCTCCCGAATGAGTCCTCAGGTGTTTCTTCAGAGCTCCACTTGCAATAAAACCTTTACAGCAAACAGAGCAGCTGAACGGTTTCTCTCCCGTGTGAATTCTCATGTGAGCCTTCAGGTTGTGTTTGTGATTAAATCGATTACCACACTCACGGCAGCAAAATCGTTTCTCTCCTGGTTTTACCTCAGAGTTCTCCTCGGTGTCATCGAGCTCCCAGTGCTCGCTGCCACATTTGTGACGTCTGAACCCCGACAGCCACGTGAATTTTTTGTCACAAATGCTGCAGCTGAACTGTTTCTCCCCCGTGTGAACGGCCACGTGTTGAGTCATGTGCACCTTCTGTGTAAAACCTTTACCACAAAATGAACAACTGAATGGCCTCTCTCCTGTGTGAAGCCTCTGGTGCGTCTTCATATTCACCATACGGCCAAATCTCTTTCCACACTGAGAGCAGCTGAAGGGTTTGTCTCCGCTGTGACTCGTCATGTGGCCCAGCAATGACCGCTTGCAGCCAAATGTTTTACCACAATCAGAGCAGCGAAACGGTCTCTCTCCGGTGTGAATCCTCACATGTGCCTGCAGATGTTCTCTACGTCCAAATATTTTCCCACAGTCAGAGCAGGTGAACGACTTCTTGACAGGATGATGTCCTGAATAAACGTTTACAGCTGAATCAGGTTCACTAGTCTCCCTCCAACCGAGCTCCCTGACTTTAAACTTGTGTCCACAAAAGTCTTCAGTCTTAGCATCCGTACCTGGTTCTAACTGTCCATCTGGACAGTCTGGTCTCTCTGGTCCTGATCCAGTCTCAGAGTCCCTGTTGTTCTCAATCTGACTCTGATGAAGCTGTGAGGACTGAGGTTTCTCTTCATCTTCACTCATCACAGGAACACGACTGAATGGGAACTTGATGATGTCGGCCTCCTCCTGGCCTGGAAGCTGCTCTCCCTCTTGACTGCTCCACACTTCAGACTGAGAAGATTCACCTCCACACGTGTGTCTTTTCAGCTGATAAAGCCACGTGAATCTTTGGTCACAAACCCTGCAGCAGAACCTGTTCTCCTTTGTGTGGACCGACATGTGTTGCGTCAGATGTCCTCCATGTTTGAAACTCTTACCGCACACCGAGCAGCTGAACGGTCTCTCTCCTGTGTGGATTCTCACATGGATGTTCAGGTTGTCCTTGCGGCTGAATATTTTGCCACAATGAGAACAGCTGAATGATTTCTCCCCGGTCTCTGCTTCTCTGGTCTCGTCACTTGGGCTCTTATGAAGATGGGAGGCCTCACAAACGCACTGGTGACTTTTAAGTTGAGTGTACCAGGTAAATCTTTGGTTACAGAAGCGGCAGCTGAATCGTTTCTCCCCTGTGTGGATGGACATGTGATAAGTCAGATTCACCTTCTGGCTAAAACTTTTAGCACAGCACGGGCAGCTTAACGGTTTCTCTCCAGTATGAGTTCTCAGGTGGATCTTCAGATGTGGACTGCGCCCAAACATTTTCCCACACTCAGGACAGCTGTAGGTTTTTTTGCCATTGTTATGCCACAAATCTCTTGCTGGGACTTGAATGATTTTCAGGGAGTTTATCACTGACTGAGGTTCCCTAATCTCAGATGAATCATCATCACTGACGTCTGTCTTCAAATCTGAAGAATCTAAATTAATGTTCCAGGCTGATTTTGTCTGACTGGTCCAGAATTCCTTCTGTTCCTCTTTAATGTGACGGAGTTCTGGGTCCTCCTGGTCCAGACTGTCTTCAATATTACAGTCTTTATTCACTGACAGTTGCTGGATGTCTGCAGAGAACAAAAAACAGAAGGATAAGTAAAATTATGAGAGTTCTTATTCAGCTTCAGTCTTTTGGTGTTTGGATGATGATGGTGGAAAATGCTGCCTAACATACATGACCATCAAAACATCCTATAGATGTGAAGAGCGTCTGAAATCTACATGGTGTCCACGAGAACTTCCAATTGACCAACAAAACCTCCAGCACGACTGCTTTTGTCCTGACTGATGACTGACAGATCGTGTTGCTCCGTCAGACAGAAGAAGATCACAGTCCAGTCTCTCTCTCATTACCCACCAGTGGAGCAGACGGTCCCTTGAGATTTACTCACCAAACAAGTCCTACTCACATCTGGAGGTTGTTGGGTGTTTGGATTCTGTAGCTTTTTTTCTAAAGACCCAGATAACCTCTCAAAAAACCAACCGAACTTCTCAGAAGTTCAGAAACTTCTCCACAACTACAGGAACTTTCTGCAAATCCACTACAATATCCGGGAAGAACAGGCTTCAGATCGGAGACCCACAGGAGCTGTTGTGATTAAAAAAACAGAAGCTCTCAAGTTCTAATAACTTTGTCTGTGTGTACTTGTATTTGGACGACTGTTTCACAAAAACCCAGTCCTCCTGAAGACTGTGGACTGTTCCTCCATCCCCTCTGTTAAATGAATGTGTTGTTCCTACCTGAACCATCCTCTTTACTCTTCACAGGAACACGACTGGACGGGAACTTGGTGATATTGGCCTCCTCCGGTCCTGGAAGCTGCTCTCCCTCCTGACTGGTCCATACTTCTTCATCTTCTTCTTTGATGTGGGGAGGCTCCGGATCCTCCTGGTCCAGACTGAGGCTCCACTGCTGAGCCTCATCTTTACTCACAGACGCCTGCTGTATGTCTGCAGAGAACAATGAAACCTCAGCAAATAATGACAGAAATCAAAACCCTGAAAAACCCCCAAAGTCCTAAGGCTCTCCTTAAAGAACTGCTACAACCCGCAAGTACTAATTATTAAGATCTATGACCTCCATGAGGACCTCAAGCATACAAATGACCCTAAAATCTCTGAAGGACCAATAGAACCTCCAACAGGACCAGCACAACCACATAAAAAGACTTCCCTGACTGCATCTCTGCTAATACACGACCTGGATCAGTTCAACAGGATCGAAGGAACTACGTATCTTTACTGTCACTAACTCTCAGGCTCCGTTTACCCATTGATTTGATTGGTCAGCGGTTGGGCTTTGATTCTAACCTGCCCCATCTGTTACTATGGTGACGATAACCCACCAACCAACTTGGTGTTAAACCCCTACAACACAGGTTGCCGTGGTGATTTACCATGGTGACCTTTAAAACCTGTTACTGTAGTCAGGCCTGTAATCCGGATTCTGCGGTTTAATGTCATAAAGACGTCATTCTCTCTCACACACATACACGTCACTCTGACGTCATACTGCACGGCTAACTAGTAAGTTTTAAATCCTCTGACTAAAACCAGCTAACGTTAGCTTAGCGGCGTTAGCAGCGCAGTGAGATTAGACCCGTTTCCTACTGTAAAATACACAAACCTGATGATCTCAGTCTCCTATGAGAACCTAAAACCACATTCGATGGTTTACGGTGTCGGTCCATCCCAGGTCTGGTTTATGAGCGGCCGGTTTTTCTGCCGTTAAGAACATTCAGCTAACGGTTGACTGCTAACGCTGCTACCGACTACAAGCCATCACTTCCGGCCACACGTTTCAAAATAAAACCCCGCCTGTTTTACTTTTTATTTGTCCACATACACGCAGCTCTGGAAATCTGTTATTGAGACGAACACTGCACGTACAACACGACTTCTAGATAAACCTACCGTGAAAAAAACCCGAAGATACACTCGTTTCTAATATTTCGCCTGTGTTAAAGACCAACTAACAAGTGGATTGCTGTTAAATGACATCAGTGATCATCCAGGAAGCGTAAATGAGCCCTTCTGCAAATTATTAAGGCCAAGAACAGATTTATAAATGAGATGAGACCCAGATCAAGCCTATGATGCATTTCTGTCTCTTGAGAATTATAATAAGCACAGTGCTGTAAGGAAATATTAGTAACAGTGAAATATAAAGGGAAAAGAAAATTTTACTTTACAAAAACACAAAACGAACATGCAAATGAATTTTTTTTATATATTTTTTTATATACTTTATTGATCCCCTTGGGGAAATTGTGGGTGGACAGCTGCTAGACGGTATGTCAGCGCTACACTACGGGTTTCAGTGTCTTGAGTAGAGCAAGTCATTTAAAAACAAAAGAGCAACTGATGGAAACTGCATTCAGTTGGTGTTTTTAATAGATTTACAGAAGGCTTAGACAATAGATCAAACTATTGGAGCCTCTTGCCAGAGGGGAGGGACTGGAAGAGAGCGGTCGGCTGCTCGTCTCCGGGTCCTGGAGCGATGAGAGCCTGCAGCCGATCATCTGTAGAGTGGAGTGGATGATGTCAGTATAGAAGTTGACCAGCAACCTCACAGGGAAGCAGAGCCTATGCTGAGCCTTCTCTGTAAGAAGCTGATGTTCTGTACAATAATATTTCTAATGTTTCTGATTTGTTCAAATCTGTGTTTTTTTTTTTTTTTTTTGCAAATAGTTTAAAGGATCTTTTGAGTACCACTGAAAAGCAGTTGAAAAACAAATTGTCTTTAATATAAAGAAAACGAAGTTTATGGGTTTTGGAGGTCGAAGGGGACCAAAAATTTTAATTCTGTGACGTTGACATTGAAAGAGCAAAATCAGTTATTTCCACACAGTGTAAAAACGTCTTTAGTAGCTACAGGACAATAAATTTACCTTTAGAGATATGTCTAGTTATGATTTTGCTCTGTCAATGTCAACATGTGTTTCTCTCGTTATTTGCTGACAAACGATCCTTTTTGACATTTTATCTCACAGCTCCAGAAAACTGAATTTATTTCAGTCCATCAACTCATAATATACCCATTATAAACACTAGGAACAAATCAAATATATAGAGAAATAATCAAGTCACCGGAGAGGACGTTCTCAGGTGATTTGATGTGACGCATTTTATTTGGAGTGTGAACAGAACCAGAACCAGGTGACACCAGGTGTCTCAGGTGTTGGTCGTGATTCAGCTGATCCGGCCCCGGCCCACACAAAACCCTGATATGAAATTACTTATAAACCAGGACCGAAGATAACCTAGTTGCTACATACCTGGACAGGTGAGAACTGTGCGTAGGATCCAACCTGGCGTCTAACAAACGACATCATTAGGCTACGCGCAGCTGGGACCAAGAAATCCAGCTTCACCTGTCCAAACCACCAGGAGACTCGGACCGGATGCATCCGTGTCACGGGATTTTTGGCGTTTACCTAATAAGGTAAATAGGACAGGATGTGATGTCATCAGAGAGACCCCGGTGATCTGGGTGGATCATCCCAGTTCCCTCCAGAACCGGCCACGGTTCTCTCTGTCAACTGTTCTGCTGAAACATGAGCTCGGTTCCAGTCTATGAAATATGTTTCATATGTTCTGAGAAATGTATTGAAGGGAACATTTGGTCCAACCTGCTGAAAACCGACTTTACGCTGACTTAGAAAAAAACTTCCACGTTCCTCAAAAAGACCCGAAACTGTTCTTCTCCTTGGGCTTTGTTCATCTGATGAATGACTGAAAATATAAAGAAATTCACTGGATTTGAAGGAATTTTCCAAGGGTGAATTTTAAATATTACAACAAAATATTTAAAATGTCCAACTCGCCCAAAATATAAAGTAAATCTTAAAACTGTAAATGGAATATCCAATAAAACTGTAAATGGAATATCCAATAAAACTGTAAATGGAATATTCACTAAAAATTTTAATGGAATATCCAATAAAACTGTAAATGGAATATCCAATAAAACTGTAAATGGAATATTCACTAAAAGTTTTAATGGAATATCCAATAAAACTGTAAATGGAATATTCACTAAAAATTTTAATGGAATATCCAATAAAACTGTAAATGGAATATCCAATAAAACTGTAAATGGAATATTCACTAAAAATTTTAATGGAATATCCAATAAAACTGTAAATGTCTGTGTGTCTTTCTGTCTCTGTGTGTCTGTCTTTCTGTGTGAGTGTGTCTTTCTGTCTGTCTGTCTGTCTGTGTGTCTTTCTGTGTGAGTGTGTCTTTCTGTCTGTCTGTCTGTCTGTGTGTCTTTCTGTCTCTGTGTGTCTGTCTTTCTGTGTGAGTGTGTCTTTCTGTCTGTCTGTCTGTCTGTGTGTCTGTCTTTCTGTCTGTGTCTTTCTGTCTGTCTGTCTGTGTGTCTGTCGACCTCAGTTCTTCTTCTTCTTCTGAGTGTGATGATGTAACTGTGATGTGTCAGTCAATTATTGGAGAAGACCAGTGTGATGTCATTGTCTGATCATGTGACTCCTGATCAGACTGAGAGGATTATTGTTTCCTGTTTTTATCCCACAGCAGAAGAAGAGAGAAGCCTGTGGTAAAACAGCTGATCAACAGGTGGCCCGTTGACTGACAGCTGATTAACAGGTTGTCAGTTGATTGACAGCTAATCCACTGATTGACAAATGAAGCTCGAGGTGTCCGTGCTCCTGATCATCTGCCTCCACAGAGTCAACTGCAGTCTGCCCGACTTCACCCCTGCAACACCTCTCCAACAGGTAGGACAGATGCATGCTGGGAGAAACAACATCCTCCTTCCTGCTCCTCGTTTCCTCATAAAGATCCAACGTTGTTTCCGTCTCGTCAGGTTGATATTTCAATGAACTCCGAGTCGAGCGCCGTCACATCTGTGATGAGGATCGGGGTCAGTCGACTTCCTGGACTCTGTCGACGCCTGAAGAGACGCAGAGTCACCGTCCTGGTAAACACCTACACAGACTCCAGCAGCTGTTTTAGATGAAGAACCTGAGACCACCTGTCTAACCTCAGTGTGATGGGACCCCACCTGTCTACCTGTCTGTGTTTCAGTGTAACTTGAAGACGTTTTGCTGGTCTGGGTCCAGTGACAGGGACCGGTCTGGTCAAGTGTGTCGCTGTCCCCGAGGATCCAGGTGTTCACATTTTTTCATCCACAGTCTCTGAACCAAAATTTCACCTGTAACTGCAAAAAAAAAAACAGTTTTCCTGGAGCTCATTGAAAACGGTTTAATCAGTTCAGTTTCAGTTTAGAAAACATTGGTTTAGCCACACCAGTGACCTGGTAACTTACAGAAGCTGTCAGTCGTAAAAGTTTTCCTGTAATAACTTAAATATACCACTTTACCTCCCTGATGACGTTCACACCTCCAACACTGCAAGGGCCGCCACGGGATGTGACCTTCAAAATAAAAGCTATTTTAGTAAAACTGTTGTTAGAGACAGGTCCTGTCCCACCGGGAGGAGGCCCCGGGGAAGACCCAGGACACGTTGGAGGGACTATGTCTCTCGGCTGGCCTGGGAACGCCTCGGTGTCCCCCCGGAAGAGCTGGAGGAGGTGTCTAGGGAGAGGGAAGTCTGGGCATCTCTGCTAAAGCTGCTCCCCCCGCGACCCGGCCCCGGATAAGCGGAAGAAAATGGATGGATGGATGGATGGATGTTGTTAGAGAAGTTCCCACAGACACTAAGCGACACATTCTCTGTTTCTGTCTTTATTAATTATTGTTTCAAATGTTCTCTACACACACGTATTGATTCTTACGTCACATATCAAGTTTACATGAACTCCAACAACAGCTGTTTTTATGATTTTTATACTACACTGTACCTGAAGTATACATGTTTGTTGAGGCATTAACGTATTAACTTTATGTAGTGTCGGTACATTAATGTACAGCTGTTTCATAAATAATAATAAAACGTCAGCATTTATCAGTTCCACCAACACAGCTCATTGTTCAGACTCTGGTCTGGTCTGTCTTTCTGACTGGGGTCACCAGCTGTACATCAACCCAGCTGATGATCCAAAAAGCAGCAGCTCGTCTCACTTGTGATCAACAGGACACTCGTTACTGTCTGTGACATGTTGAAATTGCATCTAATGACATAGAAACATTTCTTCCTCCAGCACTTGGTCGCCTTGACTTTTGAAGTTTGTTCTTGTAACTCACTTCAAAGCTTCAAAGAAATTGCTCAATGTAACTAATTAGACTTCTTGTTACTAGTTAGACTTCTTGTTACTAATTAGACGTCTTGTTACTAGTTAGACGTCTTGTTACTAGTTAGACGTCTTGTTACTAGTTAGACTTCTTGTTACTAGTTAGACGTCTTGTTACTAGTTAGACGTCTTGTTACTAGTTAGACTTCTTGTTACTAGTTAGACGTCTTGTTACTAATTAGACTTCTTGTTACTAGTTAGACTTCTTGTTACTAATTAGACGTCTTGTTACTAGTTAGACGTCTTGTTACTAGTTAGACGTCTTGTTACTAGTTAGACGTCTTGTTACTAGTTAGACTTCTTGTTACTAGTTAGACGTCTTGTTACTAGTTAGACTTCTTGTTACTAGTTAGACGTCTTGTTACTAATTAGACTTCTTGTTACTAGTTAGACGTCTTGTTACTAATTAGACGTCTTGTTACTAATTAGACTTCTTGTTACTAGTTAGACTTCTTGTTACTAGTTAGACGTCTTGTTACTAATTAGACGTCTTGTTACTAATTAGACTTCTTGTTACTAGTTAGACTTCTTGTTACTAGTTAGACTTCTTGTTACTAGTTAGACTTCTTGTTACTAGTTAGACTTCTTGTTACTAATTAGACGACTTGTTACTAGTTAGACTTCTTGTTACTAGTTAGACTTCTTGTTACTAATTAGACTTCTTGTTACTAATTAGACGTCTTGTTACTAGTTAGACGTCTTGTTACTAGTTAGACTTCTTGTTACTAATTAGACGTCTTGTTACTAGTTAGACGTCTTGTTACTAATTAGACTTCTTGTTACTAATTAGACGTCTTGTTACTAGTTAGACTTCTTGTTACTAATTAGACTTCTTGTTACTAATTAGACTTCTTGTTACTAATTAGACGACTTGTTACTAGTTAGACGTCTTGTTACTAGTTAGACTTCTTGTTACTAGTTAGACTTCTTGTTACTAATTAGACTTCTTGTTACTAGTTAGACGTCTTGTTACTAATTAGACGTCTTGTTACTAGTTAGACTTCTTGTTACTAGTTAGACTTCTTGTTACTAATTAGACTTCTTGTTACTAGTTAGACTTCTTGTTACTAGTTAGACTTCTTGTTACTAGTTAGACGTCTTGTTACTAATTAGACTTCTTTTACTAGTTAGACTTCTTGTTACTAGTTAGACTTCTTGTTACTAGTTAGACTTCTTGTTACTAATTAGACTTCTTGTTACTAGTTAGACTTCTTGTTACTAATTAGACTTCTTGTTACTAATTAGACTTCTTGTTACTAGTTAGACTTCTTGTTACTAGTTAGACTTCTTGTTACTAATTAGACGACTTGTTACTAGTTAGACGTCTTGTTACTAGTTAGACTTCTTGTTACTAATTAGACTTCTTGTTACTAATTAGACTTCTTGTTACTAGTTAGACTTCTTGTTACTAATTAGACGTCTTGTTACTAGTTAGACTTCTTGTTACTAGTTAGACTTCTTGTTACTAATTAGACTTCTTGTTACTAATTAGACTTCTTGTTACTAGTTAGACTTCTTGTTACTAATTAGACTTCTTGTTACTAGTTAGACTTCTTGTTACTAATTAGACTTCTACGTTTACTACTCGTAAACGTGTATGTGCCGCTTTTATTCTGAAGACACTGCCCCGGAAGTCTGAACGGCGGTGTTTTACGGTAAGCTGTCGGTGTCGCTCCGCGGACAGATTCGGTGTCAGTCGGTGTTTTAATCAGATCCCCGTTATTTATTCATCTTTATCGCTCAGTTTGTGTCGTTCCTCGAGTTCTCAACCCTTTTCACTTCCCGCGTCGATTTTTAAATGGCGGCCGTTCCAGCGGATTACGGTGAGTGTTTAGCTCTGCTGCTAAGCTAGCTAACGTTAGCAAGGCACACAGAGTTAGCAGGCTAACTGTTAGCATTAGCAGGAATGGCAGTTTTCTCTGCGCGTCTATGTTCAACAAAATGTTTCACAGTTTCATTTTGAACAGTTTCTCCTCCTGAATGTGATGTAATGTCCGCACCGTAACTCAGGAAAGCTAAACGCTACACTGTAAAGACCTTAGCTAGTATGCTGTTTCACATGCTAACAGCTTTGTTTGTGAGTTGTACAGTTGTACAATTGTTGTCAGTACAATGACAATCCTGTTGTTGATCGGAATGAACCTGACTAATTACTGGATTGATCTGTTTTATCTTTCAGCTTTCATCAGCCTGGAGCCTGAGAACAAAACCATCAGTTCAGTCTGATCACTATGTAAACAGACAGACAGGAAACTGGTCCACAACCAGTCACTAACTGGTCAGCAAGTATCAGAGTATCAGAGTGGCTGTGGTGTCGTCCTGGTGCAGGAGCAGGCTGATGGAGAGCGACTGTCGGATCCCCGTGGCATGTTGTCGGCCTCGAGTCCTCGTCCTCCACGCTCTGTTCTGGGGCCTCGTCTCGCTCAGGTCAGTCGGTCAGTGCTCTCAGGTCAGATGTCAGGCGTTCTGTAGATTTGGTAGCCTTCAGACGATCTAGCACGTCTTTAGGTAGTCAAAAGGTTCTTTACTGTTTCTCAGGGCGGTAGAGCAGTTGCCCACGAACCCCAGGGTGAGTGGTTCGATTCCTGGTTCTTCCTGGCTACTTGCTACATAATTCTCTTCAGGAAGTCACATGTCCCAGAGTTAGACAAGGCTGCAGTGTATATATTTATCACATCTTTTATTCCTTATAGCCACAGAACTATTGGCTATTCTTATATCTGTAAAGTATCATTATTTTAGTTATCAGTCAGCTAGCTCACTGGCTAACAAATGCCATTAGCCAAACAAACAAACAGAAGAACTCTTCTCAAATGCATCTGGTTTAAAATTGAATTGAGTATATATGATTGTCCTTCATCATCCCTCTATAATAAACCTATCCAGAAAGAGATAAATGATCTTGGAAATTAGTTAATTGAAAGTGCTAAAACAAAAGAGAAAATAATGTTCAGAAGACATTAGAGAAATGTCAAACAGCTGGTTACAAAGAGATTTCCCATTGTTTGGAAGAGCAGTTTCTATAAAGACTATTAGCTCTATCACCTAAAATTATTAAAGAAATAAACTAATTCAACTTCAGTTTTATTTGGAAAAAAACAAACAGATCGATGGCGGTGGTGGAATAAAAGCACTTTGAAATCATAGACCATGAAATGGCTCCAGTCTTGTTTTAGGAACAACAACCAGCCACGGTTCTCTCTGTCTTCGATGGTGTCTGATGGCTTTGGTGGCACAAAATGATTGAGATTCATTCAAACTGTCAGTTGAACTTTCTTTACTGGAAAATTATTCACAACGTGCCACTGTAAAATAAAAAAATCTTTTGTGGAGGAGAAAAAAATACGGCCAGTTCATGAAGTTCATTCTAAATTAGATTTACTAAAGTAAAGTAAATCTAATTTAGAATGAACTGTAAAAGATTGTACCAGTTTAATTAAAAACCGTCACCAAAAATAAATACACTTGAATATTACTTAATATTACTATATTAATATTACTTAATAGTTTAGGTGCAGAAAGTGCAGTAATATGTTTTAAGGGAAAATTTGGCCAATAAGTTAAGGTGAATTTTATATATTAGAAATGTCCCAATGTTCAGTTCCCCCAAAATATAAAGTACATTTTAATATTGTTATATCACAATCCTAAATATTTAAATATAGATAGATTTTTTTCTACTTTTTTTATGGACAGGCTGCCCTTTGAGGTGCCAAATAAAAATAATAGACCCAGACCAAAATCCTGTGTGATGTCTGTCCATGTGTTTCAGAGTATTCGGAGCGGCTCTGCTGAGTGAAGAGAAAACTACAGGTAACAGCAGTTAATTAGCACAGACTTGAATCTTTCTTTAATGAAAGCTGTGTTTTTACCAGTCCGACCTCTGTTTTTCTTCTCCTGCTGCAGTGAGGCCTGTGGTCGCCCCCTGCTGGCTGCTCGAGGACTTCACTGTGATGACAGAGTGTTCGCAGTGTAACGCCTTCCAGTCTGTACGTTGATAAGTGGACAACTGTGTGCCATTGTTGTCACACGTTCCAGGGTCGAGAGACGCTGTGTGTTATTGTTAAAAGTGTCAATGGTGTCTGTTGTTTCAGAGGTCGTGGTCAGCCTGTGGACAGACGGGATACGTAGAGAGGGTCAACTGCACCAAGTCCAACAAGGACGAGTACAAAAGGTGAGAAACTGAGTTAATGTGAGATAGTGTCGGTTTCTTTGTCCTCACATCAGTGGCAGGTCAGAACCAACGTTTTTGTCTTAACGAGTCTTCCTCCTCCACCAGCTGTCGCTCCACTCTCATGGAGGAACATCTCTTCTGGAAGTTCGAGGCAGCCATGTTGGCTCTTATGGCGGTCTTCGCTATCCTGGTGGTTGTTCGTCAGCGCTGGCTTGACCGCCTGGCCTCGGAGAAAGTCAGACGCCAGATTGAATCCATCTAGGATCCCAGTGACCTGAACCTGGTCTGATTCTGGATTTTAGCCTGCCGCAGTATTTACCGATTCAGTCCGGACAATGACAGACTGGGGTCCTTCATGGATCAGGAGTAATGAAACCTGCAGGAACCTGAACCCTTTTCCCCTCTTCTCTTCCTGAACTTGAATGTGAATTTGGACAACAGGTTTGGAGACTCTGAGCTGAACTGAGTCTCTTTAAAGCCGAAATTCAACTCTTGATAAAGTTCTTAGACTTCTTGTTTGTCCGCGGTAAAATAAAAACGGGAATTAAATGTTTTACAGGATGAAACTTCATCTTAATCATGAAGGAACAAAATCTAATTTGAGAGCAGTGGAAACCAGGATCTGAAGCAGTCTGAACTGGACCTCAGTGATTCAGGTTCTAAATTTAAACTCTCCTCTCTATTTTGTTTTGAATCGGTTCTCCTTTGAAACTGCAGGTTCACATTTCTGTTTAAACGCAGCTGCCGGTTTGGATTTTATTTTCAGTCTGTTAATGAGTTTAGTTTGATTTTCTCTGACAAAATAAAAAGCACAAAGAGAGACCTGGTTCCTGAAAAATCATTCACAGCGTCAAGTTTTTTTTTTTTTTTTACACAAAGGAGAACCAGAAGAACAGCAAAATCTGGGTTCTGCTGATCCACACACCCACCGATGTTCTCAGAGCTCCTGCCACCGTTTACATGAACGAGAGCCAAAACATTAGAACCACCTGTTCACATACACGCTTCAGGTGTACCTGATAAAGTGGTCGCTCAGCGGCCGAACCTGCAGCAGGAACCAATGAGGTTGGAGATCAGAGACATTATTGTAATATTTAAAAATCACAGCAACCAAAGACGACTAAAGCTCTTCCTGACCGACCCGGGTCAGGTTCAAGTCTGAGCTGGCGTTTGGACCCGGCTCGACCCATTTTTAGGTCTAGTTTAGGAATCAACGTTACATTTATGACAGCTTTGTGAAGCTGGTTCTATTTATTGATCAAACTAGTAATTTAGGTTAATAATGGATCAATGAGGGAATTTAAAGAACATCGTAAAATCTCTGGACACTTCTAATTATGACGTGTTAGCTTCTTGATTGGTTGCCCCGGCCGTCAAAGGCGGGTCTTCACAAACAAAGATTCTGATTGATCGCATAAAATCATGTGTTTTATTGTTTAGTAAGAATCAATGAACCTGATCAGTTTCCAGACAGAACCTGTCGACTCCGTCCGACCTGTGCAAGACAATAAAAGTTTTTAAAACCGAGTCCTCACTCCTGATTGGCTGAGGGGGCTTCGAGAGCTGGGTCTTCAGGAGAGTGATGTCATCAGTCAGTCCACACGATAGGCTAGCCTTAAAACGTCTTACATCTGATTGGCCATCAGTTGATTGGCTGGTAGGACGATGCAGAGCACGCCGCTCTCTTCCGGACGCAGACCCAGAGTCCGCCAAGCAGCAGGAGGATCATGGGAGTGCCCAGACCGACGGCCATGATGGCGATGACCAGTGGTGAGAAAGAGTCAACAGGAGGAGAACCGATGCCGACCAGAACCGTCCTGAAGGAAACGCACGAAGAAGAAAAGGTGAAATTAACTCACAGGTTTGTTCTGATCGTCAGAATCAGTGAAATAAAGCTGCTGACCAACCAGCTCAGGTATTTGGTGTTGTTGTAGAACGGATCTCCTGACAGGCCAAAGCTCATGTTCAGTCCAAATGGTTCTGGTTCTGGGTAGAATGCCCGGATCAGACTGGAAGATGCCGCCATCACCTCACCATTCTGAGGCCTCGGGTCAGAATGGCGACACGGCGTGGCGTTCTCCAGAGACGGGTTAGTCTGACGGTACGCCACCGGCTTCCACTGAACAAAACCCAGAACATCAGAGCTGCCATTCGGCGCCGAGACCCACTGAGACACCTGAGGGGTCAAAGGTCGACAGGAAGATTTGTTTTTAAAAAAAGTGTGTCATTAGTAGTACTACAACTTTGGAGAACGTGACCTGTGACACGTGTCAGTAACTCTAGCAACTAATTTCCAAACGTTCTCATCTCTACGCAGGTTAGGGTTAGGTAAGAACGCATTTCTCCAGCGTTAAACTGCGTCTGTTTTGAAACGATGATGTTTCCGCTGTGGATACGATTTACATAAACACTACAGGACCTTGAATATAGAAGGAGTGAACTCGTCGTCGATCGACCGCCGAGTGTCCACTCTGCTCAGGGGATAGGCCCCTCCCACTGCCTGCAGCTCCAATAGAAACCTGGAACGATTCGCCCGTGGCAACAATCCATCAAGCCACACCTCCATCTGGGAGGAGTTAGAGGTGTGCAGGAGGTGGGGCGGGGACAGGCCACGCCCCTCAGAGTCAAACACAGACAGCTAAAAAAAATGGACGAAATTAAATTAATAAATAAATCAACAAATAACTTATCAGATCCCACAGATCAACAAAAGAAACTTAAAGTCTGATTAATTCACTTTGATAGAAGAAGAAAGTCATCGCCTTTAACAACTGAACCTTCGTACATTTTTTTATAAAATTTTTATTTAATGACCCTGGCGTCTACATGGCAATGACTGACCTTTAAACAGAGCGACCCGTTGGTGAAGGTTGCGTCGGTGCCACACAGCAGAGCGGTCGGACCCGACAGGTTGAGGCGAGACCAGGTGAAGTTCTGCAGCTCGTATGGAGGGAAAAAGTCAGAGGTCGGATCAGCTGTGTTGTTGGTGTCGTCGTACTCCAACAGCTGCAGAGACAGAAACCAGATCGACTCAGATTAACACATCCACCCTGGTTCAGAAAGGTCCAGTGGGGTTGTTAAAGTGGAGTCTAAGAACCAGAACCCCCTGCTTTTTCTGATTCGTCTGATGGAAACTATTTTGTAATGTGTGTGTTTGTAGCAGAAAAGAAACGTTTTAGAGTTTAGCCCTTGATTATTAGAATGATTTCTTCGAGGTGGACAGACCCGGCTGAAGACGACGGCTGTGCTGTACAGGACGCTGCTCTCCGGCACCACCTTCAGGCTGCCGCTGGTGTTACGCGCTGAAAACAGAGGCCAGTTCACCTGAGAGACAAAACACAACCAGTTTGGTTACCGGAGGTCGTTAAAGTAACGGGTTCCACCGCCTGAGCACAGATCTTTGTTCTGTTTGTTTGGTTTAAGTAGTTTTAAAGACAAATCTGGGAAAACCAACTCTGATCCCTGAAATAAAATGCTCAGACCTGCACAGTAGAAGAAGATGAGTTGGTGTGGACAAGCAGCAGCGCTGGCGCCCCCTGGCTGCAAAACAGGAAGTGTAGCGTGTCATTGTTTTCCACGGCTCTGATGTGCAGCAGGTCGCCACCAGGAGGCACCGAAGTCGATCCAGGGTTCAACTCCACCGACAGCTGCGTGACAGAAGAAGAAACGAGCTGTGATCAAAGGCTGAAAACTGATCAAGGACTCCTTTCATAAATACCAGAAGAAAAAAATCTGATCAAACCGTTTGTTTGGGCAGCGAATGTGAAACTTTACATTTTCATTTAATTTTCTCTCTCAATTGAGTCCTATAAAATGAAATTTTGTACGTCATAACATTAATACGTCACATGAAGAAAACTGGATTTAAGACCTTTTATAATTCCAATAAATTTCAGTTGGTAACAACTGAACACCGAACTGAACATGGTTTGATTTGTGTTTTGCATTAGTAGAAGATTTTTATATGGTGTTTGTTCCACAGGTGGGTTTATTAGTGCCAGGTTCATTAGTGGAGTTGACGTCATAGGTTCAGTCTAAAATCATTTACTACACTGTGCGAATGTATTATTTTATTTGTTAACAGTTATTTTCTTATATTATGGAATAATTTTTTACATTTGAGGAACCAAATGGATTTTTGTTTCTGCTGAACGTTGTTGGTGTAAAAAAAAAATGATTAAACAATCTTAATTCATTAAAAACCTTCACCTCGGAAAAAACGCAGCTGCCTTTAATGTTTCTGAAATGTAGAATAGAAAAAACTAACTCTTCACTGAAAACTGAGTTTTTAATATTGACTTGTTTTGTAATAAATAAGCTCAAAACTAAATACGTTTAACTGAGGTTTCACTGTTATTTCAGAAAAGTTTCCTCGTTTTACAAACTGCAGCTGCTGCAACGGAAAAAAACAAGTTTCGAGGTTTTTTATCAGAAGAATTTAACTGCATTTTCAGATTTTTTAGGAGCTGCATGACGCGTCAGATTTTCTCTCTTTAAGTTAAATTAAAACTTAAAGCGACAAAAAGCTCAAATCAACACTTTCACTTCCTGTCAGTCCGCTGCTTCCTTCTGCGTCTTTAACTTGAGATATTTTACACACTTTCATTTTTTTCTCACCTGTCTTTCAAACGTTGTTGCTCCGCGGAACAAACTTTGACACGAACTGAGAAGAGAAAAGAAAAAAATGAGGAAAATGCCGCCGCTCTGTTTCTTCACCGCTGCCGCCATCTTTGTTGTGACTGCGCCGGGGTCACATGACGTCCTCCTTCATATGTCAGCTGACCGCGTAAAGCCCCGCCCCGGTGCTTTAAAAAGCTTTATTAACAAAGGAAACAACAACAACCAACTCCTTCATGATTAATTTAATCCAATTAAAAGCGTGTCAACCACTGACCAATCAGAGCTGAGCTAAAGTCACATGATCAAGTCAAAAACTAATTTAATCAAAACAGTAGACTCTGACTTCTTTTGAAGTACTAATACCAAAAGTACTAAAGTACTCCCAAGTAAAGCCCTGCCTGCCCTGGAAAATAAGCCCACACCTGAAGTTAGGAAAATGTACTATACTGTACTTCAGTACAGATTGATTCAGAACTCAGACTCTTAACTAGAAAAAGACAATACGATCACATCACTCCTGTCTTAGCTTCCTTACATTGGCTGCCAGTATGTTTTAGGATTGATTTTAACATTTTATTAATAACTTATAAAGCTCTGCATGGTTTTCCCCCAGCTATATATCCCAGCTTTTAAAGCCTTATGAGCCTGCACGTAGCCTGAGATCCTCTGGTAGAAATCTTCTGTATGTCCCCGATGTCAGAATGACTTCTTGAGGTGACAGAGCCTTTCCAGTTAGAGCCCCTAAACTCTGGAACAACTTATCTGAGGAAATAAGATCAGCTGACTCAGTAACATCTTTTAAATCTCTCCTTAAAACACACCTCTACCGACGAGCCTTTTCTGATCTTCTGTAAGCTAAAACAAATCTGTCTTTGGGAGGGCTCTCCTACCGTAGTCAAGCCAAGCGCTACATAACCTTCGTCATATTTCCTCGTCTTAGCTTTCGGCTGACTTTCGTTTCTCTCCCTCTCTTTCTTTTTGTCGCTGTTAAATATTTTGCCTTGGTGTCTCTTGAGGGTTTGTTCACTACACTTCAAACCTCCCGCTCTCATACGCGCACATTCAAGTACGACGAAAAAGCACGTTTCCTGGCGTCACACGGCCCACAGGGGGGCGCGCCCCACTATTTGAGAAGCACTGCTCTAGGGGGAGTTTTTCCTCTTTACTGTTGCCTAGTGCTTGCTCAAGTTTCTATCTTGTTGGGCTACATGTGTTTTTGTCTCTTTTGTGAAGCACTTTGTAACAAATGTTTAGAAAAGTTAATGTTTTATCAGCACAGTTTAAAATGAGAAACGACGACACAAACTTTCAGTTTCCCTTCCCTCAACATGTTGATTTCTGTAGATATATTTAATTAGTTAAGTACTCTAATCCCAGAGTATTAGTTTTTCCTTCATGTTTGTACTTCTTACTGTAGAGTCAGAGTAACTGATCCACTCCTGCTTCCTGTTGGCGTTATCGCCGACAGGTGAAAAACGTGGGAAAATGAACAGAACAGAAACATGTTTCTAACTTGGACTTTATTATGCCCCCCCCCTCCCACCCACACACACACACACTCACACTGAGTGACTAACATAGATCTGGATCCATGTGGACGGACGTGGATCTACTCGGCTCCCTGTCCTCCCATCGGCTCGTCTTTGTCTTTCTTCTTGTGACCAGAGACAATGTCGTCGATGCGCAGCAGCAGGATCGCTGTCTGAAAAACAGAGAGACACAAACAGGTTATAGAAAGCCCACGTCTCCTGCACCGAGGTCCGAAACACAGTCTGGTTCTTGTCTTGACCTCTACAGCGGTCTTGTAGGTCTGAGCTTTAACAGCGAGCGGCTCCCAGATCCCCAGAGACGACATGTCGGTCAAACAGCCGGTCTCTCCATCCACACCCCAACACACGCTGTTGTCCTGAGTGTGTTTAGCCTGAAGAGACGGGGAGAAACAGAACCAGGACTCAGAATAACATCTGTACCACAAATTGGGTCCACAGGTTCTCATGTAGACTGACGCTGACACCAGTATCGGGCCCAACACCGGTTCAGCAGAAGTCCACCTTCCAATAGCATACCCTCAGAGACGTCAGAACCCGGATGGTGGAGGCTCCACAGTTCTGGATCAGGGTTCTGGGGATGACCTCCAGGGCCTGAGCCACAGCACGGTAGGGCCACTGTTCGATGCCAGTCAGAGAGCGGGAACGCTCCGTCAGACGCTTAGACACAGCCATCTCTGTGGCGCCGCCGCCCGGCAGCAGGAAGGGGTCCAGCAGCACGTTACGGCAGACCTGCATGGCGTCCTGCAGGTTCCTCTCCACCTCCTGAGGATCAGAGACAGAGTCAGGTCTGAGGCCAGTTTAAGGTCTTAGACGTTACACATGAATGCAGATCAGGTCTTACAGCCAGGATCTCCTTGCTGGCCCCCCTCAGCAGGATGGTGCAGGCTTTGGGGTCTTTACACTCGGTGACAAACGTGAAATACTCGTCCCCGATCTTCTTAACCTCAAACAGTCCGGCTCCCGTACCCACGTCTTCCTCACGCAGCTCATCAGTCCGGCTGACAATACGAGCCCCACACGCCCTGAAGGACACGCAGGAAACTGCTTTACAGGAAATCTACAGGTAACACGCCAACGAGCACAGGGAACACGGACATAACGGTTCTACAGGCTTAATGAGGAAGGACACCGTGAAGATGTGTGTTAGACCTCGAGGACACAGACGCCAGCTGTGAACTAACCTGGCGATGCGGTTGTTGTCGGTCTTCCTCACGCGGCGGATGGCGGTGATGTTGGCCTTCACCAGGTAGTGCTGAGCCAGATCTGTGACACAGAGCACATGTGTGTGACTTGTTATCACAGCTCATTAACAAACCTGAGGTTCTGCTCGCTTTTCAGGGACTTCAGAGTCAGTGAGACCAGCTCTACTGGCCCCACACGCCTCGACCGACTTCATTTTCAGGTCTGCGGCTCCTCATCAGCTGTAATTAACACGATCCGACTGCGTCTGTTGGAGGAAACATATGTGGTGCACAGAGTCACCTGTGGGACAGCTGAGACACGTGATAACAGGTGTGTTACCTGAGATGCCTTTCTCTGTGAAGACCAGGTCTGGTTTGAGACGGATGATGTCTTCGCAGATCTGCTGGATGTAGTCTTCCTCCATCTGCAGGATCCTGGCAAAATCCTCCTCCTTACTGATCTCTATGTCCGTCTGCACACGTGAAGAACACACCACAAACATGATAAACAGAACAACAGCAGGGAACACGTCACAGCAGTAGGGCGTGTTGCTGGCATGTTTCGTACCTGGCTCTCCCCTTTCTTGTACTCCAGGGAACAGTCGAGCAGGACGATTCGCGGGTTTTTGATCATGCGTCTCATGCGGGGGTGGGTCACATCTTTGTTTAGCATAACTCCTCTCAGCACACACGAGTCCTCGATAATCCCACCTGGAACCTGAACCCAGACAGGATTAAATCAGAGGTCCAACACTGGTCTCTCCTAAAATGGTGAAGGCTAAAACAGAATGCTGCTGCTACACTCAGCTTTGTTCACAGCAGTGTCACACGCTCTCAAACATCATGTGATCTTTGTACCAATGCATCTGGATTCTAGTTGTTCTGTTGGGGGGTCAGGTAAAGAAGACAGCAGTAGAGTCCTTGTACCTTCTCCACCTTGGCGTACTTCTTGATGTCAATCTCTTTGCGCCCGCTGTCCTCCAGCTCTACGGTGCGAACGGCATCCAGCGCAATGCCGCAGGCCAGCTCAGACCAGCGGCTCAGAGCCTTGGTGTTGATGGCGGAGTGGACGATCTTCAGCATCATGGAGCGGTCCGATGTGTCCACGGGGGTGCTGTGGGACGGAGGGTTAAAGGATGATCCAAGTATGTGACAAATTAGTGTGAACAGCACTCTGACAGTGAACCTGCCTCAGGACCTGAAAGCCCACTGGTCCTTCAAAGATGCTCAATGAATATTAAGGTTCTTTTGGACACAGTAAAATTGAGTTTCCTGATATTCAGATGTTTGATGCTGCACCTGCAAAGGTGGAGGGTTTAGAGTACCTTGTTTCTGAAAAGTCCCCTCTCTGCTGACAATCTATGTTAAGTCAACTCTCCAAACAGCAGGCGGGTTTTTATTACAGAACCTGACGGATCCGTTTTCCACAGCTTCATTAAATCTCAGGAGATGTTAAGATAAACCTGCTGCTGGTTCCACATCTCTGATCTGCCTGATGATTCAGTTTTTTCATTTGTGTCATGTCGTCTTTCTGTTTGTCACACTTGTGGAAGTTAAAGCTGCATCACAGTCTGATTTGAAACATAATTTTGCTGCTCAGCAACATCGGTCTGGACTCATGTCCAGGTATCAAACACAGAACAGTGACAACACTTCACTAACAGCCGAGAGACAGTCAAACTGTATAAACCTGTGTACCTGATCTCCTTCAGGGTGTCCAGCATGTCCTCCAGAGCCTGTCTGTAGGCACCGATGACGACAGTCGGATGCATCTGCTGCTCCAGGAACTGCTCAGCCACAGACAGCATCTCGCCGGCTGAACACAGACAGGTTGAGCATTAACACCTGTGTACAATCGCTACACATAATCACCAAATGTAGCTACTTCAGATCAGTGCTCCTCACCAAGGATGATGACGGACGTGGTCCCGTCTCCCACCTCCTCGTCCTGGGTACGACTGATCTCTATCATGGACTTGGCTGCTGGATGCTGGACCTGAATCTGTTACCGTGGAGAGACATTAGTTGAAGCAAACAGTGACTGGTTTCATTAACTGACTCTGTTGTCGTATTTCTGACCTCTCGGAGGATGGCATTTCCATCGTTGGTCATCACAATTCCTCCTGTGGGGTCCAGCAACATCTGCCCACAGATGGCACATTGATAAATATTGATCATCGTTTCATAATGAAACATCACAGCTTCTTCTGTCTGGATTTTACTGTTCTGACAAATATCTGAAAACAGATGTTTAATATGTGGTCCGACCTCTAAGAACCAAAGTCAACAACTGACTCAGTTTAGAACCTCAAGTTTAAATCCAACTATTTACGATCAGATATAAGCAGAAGTTTGGTGTGATGAGGATGACGATGTCTCACCTTCATCATGGCCCGGGGGCCGAGACAGGTCCTAATCACATCTGCTATCGTCTGAAACACAAAATCACATTTGAGACAATAAACCGTTGCAGATTGAGAAACATACGCACTTTGTGGTTTAGTTTTAATCCTGGATCCTGACAGTTCGACTGACTCTAAAAACAATAATGAGTGCAGCAGGTTCTGTTGGCAGTTACATTAGGTTTAGATGAACCAGGACATTTTTGACAAACTGATTCTCGTCATATGTCCCGACTCTTTAAAGACAAACGTGCCTGACACCTGGTTTAACTTCACACTAAAACACCAGGACCGCAGACACCAGTTAAACCAGTCGTTCAGACACAGAGTGAAGTCTGTGTAGCAGAGACATTTCTTCCGTTTGTCTAAATGTGATAACGGATAAACACACACACAGTATAAACAGACTGAAATATAAAAGTATAAAATAACCTTTGCAGCATTGATGTTTCCTGTCTGGACTTTACGTCCCGATTCTCTCTTTACGTTCTGATCTGCAGAGAAACAGAAACAGGACATTTATTTGTCAGCACGCACACACAATGCTTTTATTTTGAAACAGATCAGGAAACTGATTTTTGCAGATATGTTCATTAACTCTGCTGGAATAATTAATCCAACAGGTTAAAGTTACTTTTTATTCATGTCCACCGCTCAGACTAACAGCATATTTAAGCTGTTTCTACAGTTTGTCCAGATAAAGAGCTGTTCCCTTTCCTTTCTGACTTTTCCAAAAATGTAAATGTATTATATATAAACAACATCTGTGTTTACACAGTCTGTTAGAAAACTTAATGAAACTTATTTGCTATGGTTCAAAGATGATACAACATGAAATTGTGATAAAATATCAGCTGGACACAAAGATCTGTTCTTATCAGATAAATTAGAAACTGTCTTGGTACCATGTTCAGGTTTTATAGTTTTATTATATAGTTGGTTTTATCTAGATTTTCTCATAAGCAAACACAGTTTCAGAACAGACAAATGATCTTTTAATTAGTATAAATGTCTCCTCAGACAACAAAGAGATTTTTCATGTCATAAACATGTTCCATCCCCATTCGTGTATTTATGAAGAAGGTATGTGCTTCTCTGTTTCTACACGACGCTCATCAGTAAAATGCCATTATATGGATTTTTGTCTCTAAACGCTGATTTCAGGTTAAATCTGTTTAACCAAAGCTGCGGGGCAGTGCGGGTGTGGCAGCTTCAGCATCATTACACTGGATTATAACGATTAGCAACATTAGCTGCTAAATCACTGACACGGATTTAAATCTGCTCTAAATGTTTAAACCGTGAAAACATGTGGCTCATTAAACTCCGAAATCTTTATTAAACTCTGTCAGATTAAAGGTGAGCCGCTGAAACCTTAACATTGAAAACCAAACCGACACTGTGCTAGCTGTTAGCTGCTAACGGCAGCTTCATGCTGAGTAACGGGGTAAGCTAGCTTAACTTAGCCTAGCATATCGGCGTGCTCTCTACGGTTAGGACAAGAGCTAACGATGCTAACTGCTAGCTTGGACGTCTCCGCAGGAATACATGCTCGCCGACGGTTAGCATCCGGTCCCCGCTGTGTGTAGTCAGTAAACCGTTACAGACCAGAGCTGAAACCGAGTTTTAACTTCAGTGTGATAAAAAAGATAAAGATACTTACTGAGCACTAAAACCTGCTGGCCGAGCATGGTGACAGCGCGTGCCTGGAAGGTTCTGTGAGACACGAGGAGAGGGCAGAAACAGCACAGTCCGACCAATCAGCTGTCAGGACCACTGTGATAGACAGGTCAGTTGACCAATAAAGTGAATGAGATCATTCGGGGACAGCTCAGCCTTTTATGGTGAAAACACTCCAGACCAGACTCCGTTGACTTTTTTCATGATTTAGCATCAATGTTACTCTTACCTAGAATTAAAAAGCTATAAACTTTACCCGTATGAAGGACTAACTACATAAAATAAAAGATATATTTAAATCATATTAATTCTTAATAGATAATAAATACTTACATACACTTTAAATTGCATTTTAGAAGTTTGCCTTATTCATTGATTGTTCACCACGTTTTTTTTTTCGTCTCAGCAGTGTCATGTTAAAACACAACTTGAGTAGGAAATACTGCACAGTGCGGTTTCTCTAGTGTTTCTCAGGTGCTCAGGGTCGGTGGTTCGATTCCTAGTTCTTCCTTAGATAAGACAACAAAACCTTTAGTGGGGCCAATATATATAGTTAAGCAGCTGTCCAACCATCCCCCAGGGGATCAATAAAGTATATCATAGCAGTAAACACTGAGACGTCCTGACTACATCGGTCAGGTATGGTAATTTAGTGAAGGTCTATCCCACTATTGGTAAATAAAACAACTGAATAATAATAAAATGTTTTCTGTGAACCTTTTCACTGTTTTCTCTGTGGCAAGTTAAATCAGTAAGTAGACATTTTCTGTACCACTCAGAGTTTTATTAAATATCCCCCGCAGAGCTTTGCAGTGGAAACTGTAAAATAACAGTAGGAAGGCCCAGGTGACATCTAATATTCAGATATAAAGAACAACACTGACACGCTGAATATAAAGCCCACAGATGGCAACATCAATAAAAGAAGTTAGTTTTGTACATAAAGTTAAAATAAAAACTGTGAATTTTGTCTTTCATAGGAAATCCCTGTTGCAACAGGATGGAAAAATAAGTTTTATATTGAAATGTGAAATTTACACAGCGTTGCCTCAGACTTTCTACAAAAGGACTGTGTCACAAATTGGTTCAACAGAGTTCCAATTTTACAACAGTTCATTTGAAAAGTGAATGAACAAACAGAAAACATCACAGTGACAGAAATCCCTTTATCGGTGGAGATAAACATGCATCAGCGCTTGTGTCACTGTCTACAGATTTATTACGCTAAATTCAGGAATGTCAGTAATTCCTCTAGTTAATTCCTCTAAAGGCAACAGGAGCAAATAAGAAGCAGAATATCGGCACCGTCAGGTTTCATCTGATACTACAGGTTAGTAGAAATATTTAAGTTACTGCCATAAACAGCGACATATTTTATACCAAATATCAGATAACGTAACATAAACCAAGTCTGTTTATGAAATGTCTCAGACATTTGAATCTTTGAATGTTAGCACAAAGGGACTGATTGTATTTGATTCTCATTTTTTGTTGCTCTCCATGTGGGAGACCGGGATCCAAATACCGGCTGTGGCCTACTTCCAGTAGGGGTTCTTAGGCAAGACCTCCTTTCGCTTTGGATAAAAGCTAAATGTAAATTTTCTTTTTCCATCATAAATTATTTTGTGAAATTGTTCTGAGAGGTAATTAAGAGCTGCAAAACCACTTTTAACCACATGTAAAAATCTTTAGGGGAAAAAAAAAAAAACAGATGCACAAATCCAGTATCACAAAATTTCCCATTATGCACTCAGAGTCATAATAAATAAATAAATAAATAAATAAATAAATAAATAATAAGCTAGATAGATTATTTCTAAACAAATCAGCTGACAGCCTGGTGATGTCATGTATGACATTGTGATGGACAGGTGTATTTGTGACAATGGTGGCCCACATTCAGGTCCAGGTCTGTCAGCGGGATCGGGACTCCAGTCCATACATGTCTCTCTGTGCACGGTCATAGGGACCAGCTGCTCAGACCAGACTGGAGGACGAAGACATGTCACAGTTCGTCCTTGGAGCCGCTGAAAGCCAGACTGTGACTCGCTTCGCGCTTTAGGAACTTTAGAAAATCTTGGACCTCCCGACCACCCTGAAACACAGAAGGAGAGACGTCATGTGACCGTCAAATCACCTGACCCCTCGTACTTTGACCAAGATAAGACCAGACTTTGTTGTTTTGCATTACTTCGTATCGTATTGGTTCGTCCTTCTTCCCCACGGGAGCAAAATAAATGGTCGGATACCTGAAGGAGAGACAGAGAGAGAGAGACAGGAAGCGTTAGAGAGAGACAGAGAGAGAGACAGGCAGTGTTAGAGACACAGGAGACAGACAGGCAGTATGTTAGAGAGAGAGACAGACAGCGTTGGAGAGAGAGAGGGGGGGGGGGGGGGGAGGGAGGGGGGGGAGGGGAGGGGAGAGGGGGGGGGAGGGGGGGGGGGGGGGGGGGGTGGGGGGGGGGGGGGGGGGGGGGGGGGGGGGGGGGGGGGGGGGGGGGGGGAGGGGGAGAGGGGGAGGGGAGGGAGAGGGGGAGAGGGAGGGGGGGAGAGAGAGAGGAGAGGGTAAGGGGTTGGGGGTGGGAGAGGGGAGGGAGAGGAGAGGAGGGAGAGGAGAGAGAGAGGGGGAGAGAGAGGGAGAGGAGAGAGGGAGAGAGGGAGGGAAGGGTGCGAGGAGATCGAGAGATTAGAGAGGGAGAGAGAGGGGGGGGGCGCTCGAGGGCGCGGGGGCGGGAGTCTCGCGGGGCCGCGTTGAGAGCGGGGGCGACGAGGAGGAGTCTCCAGGGGACTCGGACCTTTGAGGACGGGCCTCGAGAGTGCTTATGCGGGCGACTAGAGAGGCGAGCAGAGAGCGAGATAAAAGTGCTTTGCGTTCGAGGGAGAGAGAGAGAGAGAGAGTAAAAGGTTGCGTTAGAGAGAGAGAGAGACAGGCCGTGTTAGCGACAGATGAGTTGAAGTTCTGACTCGTCCTCACCCCTGAACATCGTAGCCCGGCGGCACATCGTTATCTACGGCGTTCATCTTGGCGATGACGATGTTGGGATCTGAATACAGCTGAGGAACAGACAGACCAGAGTGGCATTAAAAACACGGTGGTTGGAGGTGGAGCTGATTTTAACCCTTTACCAGCTGACAGCTGCTTCTTACTTAGTAACGTGTTCACTGATTATGATGATGGTGAACGTACCGTGTCGGCTAGTTCTCTGTAGACCGGCTCCAGTTTCTTGCAGTGTGGGCAGGACGGAGAGTAAAACTGGATCAGAACATCTTTATCTGAATCATTAACAATGTCGTCGAAGGACTCGGCAACTACCACCTGCAGAACCAAATAGAGGTCAGAGGTCACAAAGGGGGGGGGGGGGGGGGGGGCAGAGGTCACAGAGAGGGGTTCAGTAGTTTTAAAAGTCCTACCTTTACAGCTGCAGAGTTTCTCTCAGGTACAGGTTCGGACTTGACGTAGCTTTTGAGTCGACCTGCGAAGTAATCGTCTAAAAACCTTTCCAAGGACCGACCGTCCCTCCTGAAATAAACACGTTGACTTCAGTAATCTGATTATTAACCATGTATCACTGTAATCTAATTGGCTCAACATGTTTTAATGATTACATTCAGACACAAAAAACTAGATTGATCTCCAGTCCTGGTTACACTGGTTTGGCCCAGTTTAGCCCGGCTACGTACGTGAACTCCTCTCTCATTGTGTACTTGTGGCCCAGTTTGCTCCGGATCGTGATGAACGGCAGCTCTCCTCCGTCTGACGTTCCCAAACCAAAGTCGTCCTCCAGCTCAGACAGGAAGTCCTTCTTATTAGCTACTGAGAATGTTAAGCCCCGTCTGGCATATTTAGATACCACCTTCATCACCCTGGTAACAGGAAACAGGCATGGGGTTTAAATACACCTGTCCTCAGGTTACAGGGAGGTTGAGTGTGTATTTACCTGGACGTCACCTGTTCCTCCAGTAGTTGGAGCCCCTGATGTTGTGGTGGTAGTCCAGGTCATAGTACGCCGTCAGCAGGTCGCGAACCCTGAGACGGTCTCTGTTCTCCAGAGTCATGTGAGGACACAGACCATAACTGCAAACAGGTGGACAGACAGACAGACAGACAGGTAGCCAGGTGAGGTGGAGCTGCAGTTCCCCCAAACTCTGACTGTGACTGGAAGAGAAAACCTACATGTGATCCCTGACGAAGCGTCTCAGAGAACTGATGGTCAGATAATCTGTGAAGGCGACAACGCTGTCCTCAAACATGTTGTCGAGTCGGGGGGGTCTGAACAGCAACACAGTCCTAAAAACACCCATAAAAGACCAGGATCATCTTTAAGACTTCAGTTCTGGATCTGACAGAGGGAAGCTCATAAGTAAGGCTTAACTCCTGACCCTGGTCACTCTACCTTCACATAGTTTCTGGGAGTTTCTGTCTTTTACATGCTCCACTCGTGTGTGTGTTTGAACTCACTCAGAAGTGACTCCGTGTTCTTCTCCCAGCTTTAGGTCTGTGGTGTGAGCAAATCTGAACTGTTCCCTCAGCAAACCTGCAGCTTTCAGATACTCTGCCAGAAGAGAGCTGTCAGGACCTGAGAACACACCTGAGACAGAGGAACACTCCTTTAGTCAGGACACACTTGGATTAGCTGTACAGAAGATCACTGCACACCTTCTTCTACAACCAGAAGATTGGTCGTAGAACATTGGGCGGCTGGTTAGTGTAGTGGTAACATCACCGCCTCCCATGTGGGAGACTGGGGTTCAAATCCCAGCTGTGGCCTAACACCAGTAGGGGTCCGTGTCCTCCTCACGCTCACCCTGCCTACCTTTGTACCTTGTAATGACTTGTAAGTCGCTTTGGATAAAAGCGTCTGCTAAATGACTAAAATGTAAATGTAAATGGTTGTGGAAGGCTGATTGGCTGATAACACCACCAGCACCATTTACTGCTTTTCATCAGACATTCTGTGGATTAGAAGTAGCTACAAACTGTCTGCGCTGAGTGAGCAGTAGGAAAATAGAAATAAGTGCTGTTTTGTTTACGCTTTGGATCTGCATTACTAGGTCTTCCTGTTTTTCCTTTACTTAATAATGAGTCCACACTACTGCTGGAGTCTGGAGACCTTCCAGACACAGTCAATGGTTAATCAGTTTTCCTGGCTACCATTATCACCAAAAGAACACTTCCAGCAACTCTGAGAACAGGTCATTGAAAACCATCATGGGATGAATACAAAAAAATCTCCAACTGAATATCCCCCAGAGTTCAGTGAAATCCATCATCAAGAAATGGAAGGAATATGGCACATGTCTGAATCTGCCTAGAACAGGCCGTCCACACAAACTGAGCGACCGAGCAAGAAGGAGAGTAGTGAGAAAGGCCACTAACACACCGATGACTACTCTGAGGGAGTTACAAGCTTCAGAAACTAGGATAGGAGAGACTGTACATACAACTGTTGACCTGGGTTCTTCACCAGTCAAAGCTTTATTGGAGTGTGGCAAGGAGAAAGACACTGTTGAAGAAAACTCATGTTAAATCACGACTTGAGTTAAACAATAGGTATATGAAAGACTCCATAGTCCAGTGGAAGAGGGTTCTTTGGTCTGATAAGACCAAAATGGTGCTTTTTATCCATCAGACAGGACGCTATGTTTAACGCAAACCAAACACACTCAACATCACCACAAAAGCATTATCCAAACTACTGTGAAACACGGTGGTGGCAGCATCATGCTGTGGGGATGCTTCTTGGCATCTGGCCCTGGAATGCTTGTTAAGGTAGAGGGTAAGATGAATGTGGCTAAATGTAGGACAATGATAACTGGCTCATCCTGACCCAGAATGATGGCTTTACGCAGGGGGGCAAAGAGGGCAAACAGCAGGGAGCGGAAATTCTCACAGCCCCACTAGCTCTCCTGTGTGACGCGAGCCATCATGTTTTTACATGTGATGGGCACAGAATCGGATATGTCAGACTGATTGGCTAATTGAGCTTAAAACCCAGCCCATTCTGATCGCAAGTCAATCAATCAGTGTTTGTCTATGGAAATTTCAACATATGACCAATCAGAATTTACAAACCTTTGCAGCCATCAATGATGGCTCAGTTTTTCTGTAGATCTGATGCTGGCTCGGACAAACAGACGTCCCAGTTTGACCACAATCTGCAACTACAGTCTGTCCCTGACTTCAACTGCTGTTTATTCCCACCTGAACTCTCAATGAGGCTGTCCGTCCCTCTGCTAGAACATCACACGACATAACATTAATGAGTCAAAATGTGGAACTAACCAAAAAACACAGTAACCTAACCCTGTTGCGTTCAGGACAAACAAAGTACAGTAAAGTACCATCTGAATAAACAAGAGGATTAGAGTCGTACCGACGATGCTGGCATCGTAGTTGTTGACAAAGGTCTTCAGGTCTTCCTCAGTCTTCAGATGAACAGAGTCTGGGCCAGTCTGTTTCTTCATGTAGTGGTAAATTCCCTCTGACACACACACAGTTAACACAAAAGACTATGCACAGCATCCAACTTCGTATGTTTATATATGTGATTTTTACCTGCAGTGCGAGGTCCTTCATAGGGGGCAGAGTCTCGTCCATACCTGAAGATCTTGAGAGTTGGGTAACCTGAGACCCCAAAACGAGCACAGGTTTCTGAGTGTGCAGTACAGTCTACCTGAGGCAGGTAAGAAGAGACAGGTGAGTCTGAGTCTGCAGGTGAACCAGCAGCTATGAATCTATAAAATTAAATTAAAGTGACCATATTCTGCTTAATATAGGATACATTTTTTTACTCTAGGACTTTGGTCTTACCTTTGATCAGCACGTCCATATTAGATCAGATCAATCTATCTTTACAAATAGGCTACGTACAACAGGCTTTTAAGGTTGCTGTAGTCAAGCCCCTGCTCAAAAAGCCTACTCTGGACTCAGGGGTCTTAGTGAATTATAGACCAATATCCAATCTGCCCTTTATCTCTAAAATCCTTAAAAAGACAGTTTCTAAGCAATTGTACGACCACCTGCGTAGCAATAACTTGTATGAAGATTTCCAGTCAGGATTTAGAGTACATCATAGTACAGAAACAGCACTGGTAAAGGTTACTAATGATCTTCTATTAGCATGAGACAGTGGTCTACTCTCTATACTCGTCATGTTAGATCTTAGTGCTGCATTCGACACTATAGATCACAACATTTTATTACACAGACTGGAACATGTCTTTGGAATCAAATGAACAGCACTAGAGTGGTTTAAATCATATCTATCAGATAGATTTCAGTTTGTACATGTTAATGATGAATCTTCCATGCACAGCAAAGTCAGCTATGGAGTTCCACAGGGATCTGTGCTTGGACCGATTCTTTTCACTTTATATATGTCCCCTTTAGGCAATATTATTAGGAAACACTCTATAAATTTCCATTGTTATGCAGATGATACCCAGCTATATTTATCTATGAAACCAGGAGAAACTAATCAATTAGTCAAACTTCAGGTATGCTTAAAAGACATAAAGACGTGGATGTCCTCCAATTTCCTTCTCCTAAATCCAGACAAGACAGAGGTTATACTGTTTGGGCCTAAAAATCTCAGAGGCACTATGTCTAATCACGTTCTCACCATTGATGACTTAGTACTGGCCTCAAGTAATACTGTAAGAAATCTCTGAGTCATCTTTGATCAGGATATCTCCTTCACTTCATACATCAAAGAAATCTCTAGAACTGCCTTTTTTTCACCTAAGAAACATTAAAGTTAAAATTAGGAGCATCCTGTCCCAAAGTGATACTGAAAAACTAGTCCATGCATTTGTTACTTCCAGACTGGACTATTGTAATTCCTTATTAATAGGATGTCCCAATAACTCATTAAAAAGCCTCCGGTAATCCAAAATGCTGCAGCCAGAGTTCTGACTGGAATTAGCAAGAGAGATCATATTTCTCCAACGCTTCTCTCCATTGGCTCCCTGTAAAATCCAGAATTGAATTTAAAATTCTTCTCCTCACTTATAAATCCCTTAATAATCAGGCTCCATCTTATCTTAAAGACCTCATAGTTCCATATCTTCCAAGCAGACTGCAGGTTTACTTGTGGTTCCTAGAGTTTCCAAATGTAGAATGGGAGGCAGAGCCTTTAGCTACCAAGCCCCTCTCCTGTGGAACCATCTCCCAGTTAAGGTTCAGGAGGCAGACACCATCTCCACATTTAAGACTAGACTTCAAACTTTCCTTTTTTATAAAGCTTATAGTTAGAGATGGATCAGGTGACTCTGAACCATCTCTTAGTTATGCTGATATAGGTTAGTCTGCTGGGGGACCTCTACTGATAAACTGAGCTCCTCTCCTCTCTCCTTTCTCCTGTATCAATGCAAATGCCACCATTGCATGTCATTAACTTTGTGTCTTCTCTCCCCTGTAGTTGCGTTTCCTCCTCTCTGTCTCCCTCTCTCTGTATTCTTCTGCAGATATCCTCGGCCTGGAGCTGTACATCTCCAGTATCCAGTTGACCTGCCCAATGTTCTTGCTGCTTGTTGTTGTTGTTGTTTTTGTGCCTGATGTTCTTTTCTCTCTTCTCTTTCCACTCACCCCAACCGGTCGAGGCAGATGGCCGCCCACTATGAGCCTGGTTCTGCTGGAGGTTTCTTCCTCTAAAGGGAGTTTTTCCTCTCCACTGTTGCCTAAAGCTTGCTCAAATGGGATTGTTGGGTTTTCTCTATAATTTTTTGTATATATATTTTCTGTAAAGTCTTAAACCTTAAACACTGTAAAGTGCCTTGAGATAACTTCTGTTGTAAATTGGCGCTATACAAATAAAACTGAATTGAATTGGTCATAAAAGACTATATCACTTTTAAGTTAAAAAAGTGAAAATCCATCCAGCTGAACCCCAGTACAGGCCTTCTATCTAACTTGATTAGCTAGAAGGCCTAACCAAGACAGGTGAAAAAAAAGTGGTAGGCTAATGGGGCTCCATGAAGTGTGTGAACAGATAAAAACATCACTCCAAGTCTGTTTTTGTCCAGCAACTGTAACTGTTGTGGTTTTATGGTTTAAGAGTAACCCCCCCCCCCCCCTTCTCCACAGCTGACAACACTTTCTGCGTGACATGTCTGCACAGGTACTCGGGCTGGAGCTTGCCACTCCTGATGCTAGTGCTGCCGAGGCGGTTGTGGACAGGGCAGCTCGTTTGTTCAGGTGTGTGTCGGCTAGTGTCGCTGTAGCAGCCATGAGTAGTGCTGGTTTGAGTGGTGCGGAGTAGGTTGATATTCCTACACACCCCCTCAGGCCAGCCATGGAAGCTAACCTGGGAGGGACGCTGACTGAGCCAGAACAGATAGCATAGTGTTTAGCACAGTGTACAAAGCCTCAGACTATACAGCTGTGAAGCACCCATGTTCAATATAGTACATACTTAACATCAAACCATTAGATGCATAACATGAGCCCTTTAAGTAACAAAGGTAGACTCACTGTCAATGAAAAAATGTCACCTATCAAGGCTGGTTAGTGTAGTGGTATCATCACCACCTTCCATGTGGGAGACTGGGGTTTTAATCCCAGCTGTGGTCTACCTCCAGTAGGGGTCCTTAGGCAAGACCCCCTACCCTTGTAAGTGGCTTTAGATAAAAGCGTCTGCCAAATGACTAAATGTAATTAAATTACACCAACTTCACACCTAAAACATTGAACTGAAAGATGTGCAGTGACAGTCCTTCTCAAGTTGATGTACCTTAGCTAACTGCACGGTTCCCTTCAGTCTGGTCGCTGCTTTCTCAAACTCCGGAGCTAATTTCTTACAGTGACCGCACCTGGAGAAAATAGAAATAAAGTTAAATAACGGTAAATTTGACGGATGAATAACAGGTTCTAACATCAGTCCTCCATCATCCGCTAAGCTAAGGATGCTAAGCTAACACCCCTCCGTTACCATGGAGCGTAGAACTTCACCAGCATGGTCTCGTGCTCCGCGGCCAGGTAGTCGAAGTCCGCGTGCCCGAGCTCGAGCACGTCTCGGCGCGAGGACACCGCGGCGGGAAAAGCGGACAGCAGCGCGAACGTGACGGTGGGAAGGAGGCGGACAGCGGCCGCCATGATGGAGGAGGGAGGCTGAAAACTGGACACGGAGACCGACGACACCACTGTTTCAGTCAGGATTTCCAACACCAAATGCGGTCTGTTGCAAAAGTCCAGAACTGGAGGATCAGCATATACTCACAGAAAATACAAATCTCCGTAACAGGTAGATAAACGACGAGAAACGCTAAATGTCACTGCGCTATCAGGTGTAAGTCAATTTTTGTCGAGCTTTTACTTTGAAGCCTAGGTCGACGTGTTTCCGGCTTTGCTTAGCTGTCTGAAAAATCTCCTGTGATTGGTCCACAGTGGTCAGTGGCGATGTGATGTCATTCGTCAAATAACCTGTCAATCAAAACAGCGATCTTAGATTTTATTTCGATTTATTTATTTTCAGTTTGAGTAATTAACGATATTTTACGTGTCCACATTTGCAAATGGTGACTGACATGAAGAGATTTTATGTTTATGAAACATAACTTTAAAATAGATCATTTGTGGTTCTTACATTGTATCATTTTTGTCACAGTTTTAAGAATTTATATCATAAATTTAACTAAAATAGATATAAAAGGTTTTTAGGTCTAAAAATCGAATAATATACTAAATAAAATATGCAAGTACAAGAGCACTTTGTGCAGAAACAGTTGCTGCTTTTGTGAATCAAAGATTTTTAAACCTTTTTAAGGTTTAAAAATTAAAAAAAAGGGAAACAACAGTTTGAAAAACATTTTATTGAATCAGTTCAACTTCATTTGTTCATATTCAATATGAATAAACAAATAAACATTTTCTATAAAACCTTGTCCTGCTATATCCCTCACTAACATTCGCTAGGGATCATGGAAAATTCAAACAAACAAATAAAAACCCTTATCTCATACTTTTTAGTGCCACATCTTAAAAATAATCTGAGACTATTTTGACAGCCGATCTGTCAGGTGTTTGCAGGTGAGAGGAAGTCGTTGGTCTGTTTTAGGTTTTAAAGCATAAACAGGTTCATAAGAACAGAACAAATTCTGATACTGTTCAACAGTCCATCAGGGACTTTTACTAACCAAATACACAAACTGTGAAAATAAAAACAGAAAAAAACAAGACAATTGCCAGCACAATGTATTTTTTACAGATTGGAGTAACCTTACTAGCTCCGGTCCAGACTTGAACTTGTCAGTACAATTACAATTTGCATCAGACCTCTGAACCTGCTGAAGAACAACTAGTTCTAGCTCATTTTTCATGACATCTAGAATCACTAAAACTGATTCTAGAAAACCAGTCCGTTCCCTGGACTTCAGGAGAGCTGTAACGACGACCCATCACAGATCCAATCCCACAGCAACAGATCTGGATCAGAGACTTTGACTGAATTCGACTTTGTAGTTGTTTGTGGACACGTCTGTGACAGGTCCGGCTTTCAGTCCGGGGCTGCTTCCTGTCTGTTGACTGGCTGAGCCTCTGACGAACAGGAAGTGGACTTTTGGGACGCAGAGTGGAAGAGATTCATCAGGTCGCGAAAACGAAGACTCACCTGGAGAAAACAGAGGAACTGTCCTTTAATCTGCATTCAAATAATCAAAGACCAGTGACTTCACCTCCCTAATGTTCACATCTGGACACTGTAGCCACGCCCCCCCTCACCTGTTGGACGGTCTTGTTTCCCAGCTCAGCAGACACCTGTCTGAATGTTTTCTGACTGGCTCCTCTCTGCTGACAGGCCGTCAGGATGGTGCGGTCCACCTCCCTGAAACAGGACCACCAGGGTTTTTATGACTTTTTCATGATGTTCCTAAAACGGCTTCGCAATTGTCATTAGTGATTTTTACAGACAGAAAAGAACCGAACATTAATGTGTCCTGGCACTAATTGTCAGTAAAAACATAATCTTAAAGCTCCTAAGGTTTTACTCTGACCGGGTCCAGGTGACGACTTTTTCTCCGCTTGAAGTCATCGACATGTTTTTGGCACCAACTGGCCGTTCCTCCTCTTCGTCTTCTTTTTCTGTCTGGCTTTCTCTGTCGACTGACTTTCTGTTCTTGTCAGGAGGATCCAGGGAAACAGAGTTCATCTCTAGGGTCCCAGAGCTGGTTTGTGAGGAGTGGGCCTGAAGATGCTGGAAGAACTCCCAGAATTGCTCCTGCAGGTCGGGGTGGTGTCTGAGGAGAGTCGAAATCTAATGGGAAGACGGACAAATATGAATGAACACATTTTATTTTCACTCTGATTTCGGTCCTGTGGTTATTCAATTTTTACCAGTACAGAACTGAATCCTACAGGATCCAGAATCCTGACATTTAAAGCAGCAGAAACATTTCAGTGTGAAAACCGTCATCTGAGTTTCTGTTGTCTGCAGCTTCTCTCTATCTGTGAGGATCTAATGTGTTTCTTCAGTGACAGTAAACTGAATATTCTTTATTTCTTAGTTTAAAGGAAACTGAAATAAATAAATCAATAATAATAAAAAACAACTGAATTCATTTAAAGCATATTCTGGGATTTTTTTAAATAAACATCCTCTTGGGTCAAAATTCCCAAAATTCAATTCTGAATATATAATCCATATCAGGGGTCAAAGGTCACAGTGTACCTTGTTTACTTCGTTTTGTAGGGGGGTGGAGCTTCCCTGCAGTACTGACACCACCTGTTGGTAGAGGGAGGAGCTTTCTCCAAGACTCCGCCCCAGTCGCCGTAGAAACTTCCGGCTGCGTTCAAACAGCTGCTGCTCCAACAGCTGGCAGAGAGAAACCATCCAGTTGATCGGGTTCTTAGAATCCAGCTACGGTTCAGCACTGAATGATGTCAGTGAGGTCAGAGTGAGGACACTTACCAGCCCACAGCGACTGGCCTGCTCTCGGTTCAGGAAGGCGGCAAAGTCTCGGAGCAGCTGAGGCCAGGACCTCAGTACACAGCTCAGCTCATTGTACAGAACCTCTGGGGCCCCCAGGGGCCCTGCTGATGAAAACTGATCCAACACCTGCAGCAGCTGCTCAGAAAGGCCTGGAGACACCTGTACTACATCACACACCTGCTCAGGAAACAGTGCAAACAATAATCAAAGTAAGGCGTCGCATCTCTGGACCAATAGGAAACATTCAGCTATTTCACGTTTACACTTTAATCTTAACCACAGCCAACCACTCACTGCTCTCTGATTGGCTCCTGTATTTCAGACCAGTTCAGCCTACATACACACTAATGATGGAGAGGACTGTGGAGGATCAGTACTATGGTACTTCTGGGTACTACAGATGAGAAAGGTCCCCACCTGAAGTGTGGACTTAAAAACTTGAAGTCTTACTTACTCTGTGGAGATAATCCTGAGCAAAAGCCACATCCTCAGACTCTCTCTGCTCATCGTCATCTTCATCATCCTCAGTGCCTTCTGAAGACTGCGTCCTCTAAAAACACAAAGCATTCATCTTTTTTTGTGTTTGTGCTGCTGAGAACTTCTTTTCAGCACTGACTGATCTGCAGGTTATTTTCTGCTGTCACTTCGTCAGATTTAAGATTTAAAGTTTGGACATTTTCTTTCTTAAATTGTTTAAAACTTTCAATTTGTCTTAAAGTAAGGAATCAATGACTAAATAAAGTTTAGTTGCAGCTCTACTTTAACTAACTAATGTGAGCTGTGACAGACCTGCAGCTGCAAAACCGACACTCTGCATTCATCATCATCATCTTCATGTTGTTCTGCCACTCTGTATGGTGTCATCGTCACTTCCTGTTCACTCTCTGACCCCACCTGCTCAGGGTCAGCCAGGTCGTTGTAATGGGTGACACTTCCTGTAGCGCTGGATGACGACTCAGACAGAGCCAGGAAGACCTCGCTCTCCTCCTCATCCTCATCCTCATCATCTTCCTCCTTTCTCTCCTCCTCTTCCTTCATCCCAATGACACTGCCAAGCTCCACCTGAGAGGAGGCTGGGCATTCATCACCCCTCCTACTCCTCAGGCTGGCAAAGGTGTGATAGTGGCGTCCGATTGCCTCTTTGGTTGCTATGGAGATTGTGCAGGTGGGAATGATATTATCCACCTGTCCATCAGACAGGTGGGGGAAGTCAAGAGGAGGAGTGGGGAGGGGCTGCTGGAGCAGGACAAAGCCAATGCGTCTGAAGTCGAGGTGTTTGGGAACACGGGGGGGGTATCTGGTCCCAGGGGGGAAGCTGTAGGTGTTGGAGGAGGAGGAGCGGAGAAAGGTCAGGTGACTTTGACGGGGACGACCTCCCCTGTAGGGAGGAGGGACCTCTGGGGCGGAGCCAAGTGAGCTGTTGTGGTGTTTGATGGTCAGGTAGATAACAGGAAGACTCCTCTGTCAGGGAGAGGGGTGAAAAAGATGTTTGAGTAAATATCTGTTCAGATCCTGGTACGTCTTTAAAATAAACATGTACATCATCTGCAAACAGTTCAACACCTCCTCTGAGCTACACACTAGAAAAATCTATTTTACTTCTTAGTTCGAGGAGGGGCCGACAGAGCATCGACCTGCTGATCCCTGTTCAGCAGACTCTGTTACTTTACTCTGTTTAAGAGGTTTAAACCAGAACATTCAGTGTGGCACAGACAGAAACCTCTCTTAAGCTTGGAATATTCTTCCTGTGCCTCTGTGGGTTAGTATGCATCACCTGAAACAAGCTGTTTTAGGAAAAAAAATCTAAGTTGGGTCAGAGGGAGTTTTAAAAACTGAAGGCCAAAACCACAATGTAACTGCAGAAGTTCAGGGTTGTATGCCACCTTCCACAGACCACCTCACTCAGTCCTGACTACAGGTCCTCAGGTCTCAGATTGGGACCACAAGTGTGAAACTGACACTTCGTGTCACCTACCACCAGCCACAGAGGCATGATGCGCTCCTCTCTCTCCACTGGGGGGCGTCGCTCTGCCGTGTCAACATGGCTGCAGGCTACCGGCATTGGCCACAGCACCCGCTGATACCTGAAGGCCTGCAGAGGAGGTACACGGTCAAACAGGGTCCAAGAATTTCCCAAAGGAGATTATAAAGCATGAATCATTACTATTAAGAACAGAGAGTAACTCCAAAATGGTTGTTCAGTGGCAGCAGGACTTGTTTTGAGTTCTTGAAGATATTTCTCCTTCCATCCAGAAGCTTCATCAGTTCTAACTAACTGACTGGAAAAGCTGGCTTACAATATAAACCCTGTGGAGTCACAGAGTCGCTTGATGGTCACCTGTTGTTCCACCTGGCTTTTATGTGTGTCACTGTGATCAGTGTGAGGGACTGTGAAACCTCCTGGGGAGTGATGGAAGAATTGGACTGTAAGTAGGTGATAGATTCTGCCTGAGACCATCTCCTCTGTTTAACGAGGGTCATTCAGTCTTGCAGTAAACTGCTACCTTAACACCTCGTTTGTCAGTTGTTTTCCCTATGCAGAATATGAACATTACTGTCTTCGAAGGAAGGGCCCTTGTGCTTCAGGTGGACTACTGAGTCCACTACTGAGTAGCTGGATCTGTGAAGCTGTTGTTTGGTTTTGTCCTATGTTCAAATCTGTACATTCTTCAATGCGTTGAACCATAGATACTACATTGCTCTGTTAGTGTTTGTGTGTTTTGTTCTTTAGGGGGAGCAGGCTTCTGTCTCAGACTGTTGCTGTTTCTTGAAGATCCTCCTGAGCTTTTCCAACACTCGCAACATAAGGAATGACAATGCTGTTTCATCTGTTGCTGTTCGTTGCCACTGAACAGCAATTTTGGAATAACTACGAGCTGGATGACTGAGACTCTTCCCAGACAGAGAGTTACACTGAAAACAGCTGATAAGGGTGCTACCTTGACAATGTTGTCAGGGAAACCAGGTCTGCAGCACTGCAGAATTCTTCGTCGGACTTGGACCAGGGTCTTCCTAAGCAGAAACTGAGACACAAGCTTGGTCGGGTCACATGAACCCTCCATGTTCCTGAGACCAAGTACCAAGAGGCTGGAAACACACAGAATAAGAATCTCTGTCATTAAGTGTTTCAGTAACAGTTAAGAAAAAAAACACAGTTCGATGAGCTGTTGGTGTCAACGTGTATTTACCAGTCCTCAGCTGCAGTGAATGCAGATGTCCTGCGGGGGCAGTACAGAGCCGGGTCAAGGCTGGCACAGGGCAGCAGTTCTGGGTAGAGGAAAACCGGACGGGTGGCGAAGAGCCAGGCCAGTTCAGCCAGCATGACGGGGTAACACCGTACTGAATACACACAGACACACCAGGACCAGCTTAGTGTCATCCAGGTTTCACAAACACTGCAACTGCTCTGCTTACAGAGAGACGTTATGTTTGTACACAGAGCTGAAGGATTAGACTCCTGAGCTACGTTCAGGGAAACGAGAGGCCTCCCATGATTCCTAGCTGTAGACAAACTCACTTTGTCCTCTGGCGTCCGGGGAGTGGTGTTGTGGCTTGTAGCTGATGGGGGACTGTTGCAGCTCCTCCAGCAGCTGCAGCGCTCCCTGCAGGTTAGAGGCTCTAAAGATGCTGCAGAAACCAGGGCGAGCTGGAGACACGAGCACCTCGGCTCTGTGAGCCAACACATCCAACTCAAACTGAAGGGGACGCCGGTTGCCACGGCAACATGGTACACAAAACACACACGTGTTAGTTTAACATTTAAAATAATTAATTTGAATAAACGTGAAGGAACGCACCAGGAACTGTCTGGTGGTGTCAGCCTCACTTTGAAGTTTGGTCACAGGTGAACTCAACAGGTGAATCTGTGTCAACAGCTGGACGTGCTAAGAGACAGACAGAGATATAGAGAGTGTAATCCCTGGTGCAGAGTCGGACGACTAGCGGCCCGTGTTACAGAACCTCAGAGTTCTCATCGAGATGTGAAGCCCTGATCGATCTGTCTCTGTGCGTCTCTACCTGCTGTAGCTGCTGCTGCAGTCGTGCTTTCTGCCGCTCGTCCAGTTTCAGCGTGTACGGCTCAGAGCAGACTGTGTGTGTCTGTTGTCTCTTTCTGATCAGAGCCAGCTGCTGCTTCACTGTACGTAGCTCTGTGATTGGTCCGTCCCGTTCCTCGTCGCCGCACAGCCCTCTGGAAGATAAATACAGATCAGATAGCATGTGGTTATAAGACACGTCTGCTGACGTGTGCTATTCTGTTACATACGTGTCGTGCTGCTCCTCATGTGTATGTGATTGAGCATTGTGTGCCTCCTCCTCTTCTTCGTGGCCTTCATCTTCCACTTCCTGTCCAGCGAGGTCTTCTTTCAGCTGAAACACAATGTTTCACTCGACTAAGCTGAAGCTGGTTCATGATTGAACTGTTTGTCTTCGCGTGTAAATAATAAAATAACCGTTGGACAGATGGATGAAGGTGCATTTACCGTTTCAAACAGCTCTTCCATCAGTTCGTTCACCTCTTTCTCTGGAAGACACAGACACAGCGTCAAAGCTCAGTCAGTTCACAGTGATTGATTAGCAGAGTCACAGTTTCAGCACCAGACACCATCAGTAGAACTGTACATGACTGACTGGTGATGCGGACGGCCTTGTCATCTCGGTAATCCTCCAGGTCGGGTTCATCGATGTCAGCCAGAAAGTTGTACTCCGGATCATCTTCATCATCACACTCCTCTGAGAGACACAAACAATATTATTTATAAATTATATTATATATCGTACTTTCATCAACAACCTTTTCTTCATCACAAAGAGTCAGTCATTTTGATTCCTGCACTGAAGAAATCAGACGGCCCCAGACAGTCGTCTGTGTTAAAGCAGATTATTTTACTAAACACCTGAAGGTCACTGCACCATTTTATCCTCTTTCTGTGCATGTGTAGCTTTAATTATTTCTAATCAAACCACTGTCACTCTGTTAAGTTCCCTTTTAGCTCGAAACCAGCTGGATAAAATCTTAGAGATGCACCTTGAAAAATTTGTCTATACTGAGTTTCTGAGGACTTTTAATCACTATACCTGGAAGAATGAACACCTGTTCCTCACCTTCGTTGTCCATGTCTGAGCTCATCAGGCCTCTCAGCCAATCAGTCCACTCTTTGTCCTCAGGGGCAGAGCTCGAGTCATACATGTCAGGTGTAATATCTGGTGCTCGGAGCTCCGCCTCAAGGCGGCCCAGCGGTACGTCACGCAGAGGACGCTTGGACCGAGTCCGGTACGCCATTAGACCTGCTTCATTCTGCGATTCTGACAGCGGCTGACAGACAGGAATCAATCACTCATCAATTTTTAATAATCAATTTAGTCATACCCGCAATCATACAGGACTCTTATGATCTGGTTTCCAGCTCCACCCCTGGTCCTACAGCTCTACAGCTGGTCCTAAAACTCCACCCCCCGGTCCTACAGCTCTACAGCTGGTCCTAAAACTCCACGCCCTGGTCCTACAGCTCTACCCCTTTGTCCTGAAGCTCTACCGCTGGTCCTACAGCTTACAGTTAAAGGTGTGCTACTGTGTTACCTGGTAGGGCTCCATACACACAGCTAGTTCTTCCTCCACAGCATGAAGCTTCTCCAGAAAGGTGCTGTCAGTCACAGGTTTGGGAGGCAGGGCTTTAGGAGGTGGAGGGGGGCCCATCGAGCCAGATCCCACCCTCAAATGCCTGGACCGGGTCCGAGAAGTCTGATGGTGGCAAGGTCAGGTAGGTTCACACATTTTTAATTCTGACTGAAAACCCGGCCCTAACAGCGCCCCCAAACCCAGACATCAGTTTTACATGTACCTGCCAGGGGCTGCAGCTGTCTTCCTCTGCTCTGCTCAGCCGACTTCCTCTGGGAGACGACGCTGTGCTCTCCATGTCACTCTCCTGGAACGTCTAAACACATCGATCAATAATTAATCATCAATATGTCTACACACAAAAGTAATCAGTCACCAGTCATCAGAGTCTCACGTCTTCAGCAGTCTCATCGTCCTCTTCCTCATCAGGACGATACTCTTCATCAGAGGAGTCTTCCTCAGCCAAAGGGATGTCGACAAACTGACGAGGCTGTAAACACACACACACACACACACACACACACACACACACACACACAGGTTTCACTTTATTTTTATTCATAGACGTGTTAAAACTATTTTAACTAATACATTCACAGTTGTTTGTATTTCATTGGCAATAGTCAGTGCTGTTCAGTAACAGCTGGACTTGAGTTAAACAGGTAAACCTGGTTTTTCTAAGTAACCTGCTTACTTGAGTGCATGACTACACTGATTGACACACATAAAAACCAGGTGGAACAACAGGTGACCATCAAGTGTTTATGACCGTGGGACTCCACAAGGTTTGTAAACCTGCTTTTCCAGTGAGTCAGAACTGATGAAGCTTCTGGACAGAAGGAGAAACATCTTCAAGAACTTAAAACAAGTCCAACCGATTCTGAACAGCAATTTTTGGATAAACATGATCTGGATGACTGAGAATCTTCACAGATAAAATACTGATAACATTTTTAAGGATGTCTGTATTGTTTTAAAACTTGTTTAAAGTGTGATTGTACTGTTTTTATTTTATGATGTGAAGAGGCAGTTTAAATGTTAAATTTAACTTCCTTTAACATTAAAATGTTTTAAAAAGACATTAAACGCAAAGTGTAGTTTAACTTTTCTTACCTTAAAATTACTTTAAGAAAGACAGAAAAGCCTAACGTTAATTTGTTTTACAAAACAAAAACACATTAGTGGACAGCAGGAAAGTTCGGTCACTGTTTAAAAGGTTTCCAACTTTTCAATGTGGAAAAACAGAAAGCTATTTGACCTTTGACCTTTACCTTGTTGATGTCACCAGTTTTCTTAATGGGAGAAATGTTCCAGGCTGGAATCACCTGAGAGGAAACATAGGAGAATCAGGACCAACACGACTCTGCTGAGATTAGTGTTTCTCCCCCAGAAAACTCACCACTCCTTTCTCCACCACTTCCTTAAACTTGGATCGAGTCATTTTCGGCTCCTGGAAAAACACGGACACATTTTTCAGTGAAGAGACCCACTGCTGAATTTAAACAGTGATATGGTCCAACGACAGATGGACTCACAAAAAGGGGGACTGCCTCTGTCTCGTTCATGGCAGCTTTCATCATGGCCACCACATGTTCATTAGTGATTACTTCCTGTAGGTCAGATGTCAAAGTTACATAATCATCATCATAACATCTTTGAATAGTCTTTAAATGAGTTGTGGTGTTAGATCAAAACCCAGATTAGTCAGATTAGCCAGAAACTTGAGCTAAGTTCAAGTCCCGTATTTATCTAGTGTCTTAAAACATTTATATTTAATCGTTTATCAGATGCTTTTATCAAAAGCGACGTACAAGGTGCAAGGCGCTCGACTCTTACACAGAGCTGGTTGAAAGTCATACATTGATCAGCTGTTGTGGTGGACCGGGGTCTGCGTAGGCCCTGTGACCAGTCTGCAGCTATGCTGCCTCAAGTGCTGCAGCTATGTTTTCTGAGGGTTCTGACACCTGACGATTGATGGGCAGCATTACATTATTTCTCACGCTGATCACTATCAACCACAACATTAAAACCAACAGGGGGTGTTAATGGAGGGAATGACTAAAAACACAGGATCATTGGTCCTGTTCAGATGTGTTTACCATTCGTGCAGCTCCAACTACTGCTGTGATGCCAAATGACCCAAAGATAAATCAGTCAGCTGTCGAATGATCAGACGTGATTAAACGGAGCTGGTGGTATCTTTATTTCAAATCTTTTTTCACTGTCTCATTTTACCTGTGCGTTCGCTGTAACAGGAATAATGCCAGATTTACTGCTGAAGCACAAATCAAGCTTTAGTCCCAGTTTCTCTTTCAGTGTGCGAGTGATTCTGAGACACTGGATCAATAGGCGATCAGCTGACAGAAGTAACCAATAACCAATAACCTCTTGCTGTGTGCAGGCAGACTCACATGGATGATGTTTCTGACGTTCACCGAGGTCAGATTGTGTTGTTTAGACTTGGACTCCAGCGATTGGTCGAGCTGTCTGTCAATCTCCACCTCCACTCCCTCCTCCTCCTCCTCAGCATGTTTCTTCTTCCTCTTCCTGACTGCTCTCCTCCTTGCTGCCTTCACCTCCTGACAGTTTTCTGACACACACATTCAGCAGCTTACTGTTATTTACACTCAGACAGAGAGAAACCAGGTCTCAGTGAAAACCTGATCCAGTCAAATAAGCTGAATCAGAACTTTCTGTCTGAACTCAGAATATCAGGGCTTCTGAAATGCGTCTGCGGTGCCGCCATATTGGGTCACGACTCCTGTCTCCTGTGTCACCCAGTTCAAGTAGTAAAACACATGAGTTTTGTGCTGGTTTTGATGCTCTGACAAAGCAAAACAACGAGGAAAAAGATATCACAGGCAGGGCGTAAAGTGTAATTATTTTACTGTTACAAGCATGATAAGTTTCATATTTCCACATAAGTAACCCTCTTCTCAAACAATTCAAAATAAGATCCTTAAAATCATGTCCATCAATCAGTTTTGTAATTTATTTCTTGTTCGTGTTAATGTTGTAACAGCTGATTTAGACGATTTAGGACTGGACAGACGACGTGTTCAAAGGAAGGACATATTAAAATCAGAATTATGTAGGGAGAATCCATCTTAAATAATTTATAGATACAGTGCATTAGTGTAACAATCTACAAATGTGTAAAAACATGTTTTGATATTAACAATCTGTATTCTTATTTTAACTAACTATCCTGTATCATGAATATATTTCTGACATTTGTAACAAACCCACCTGCTGAAAAATTGGCCATAAGTGCAGCAAGTTATACAGATTTTAATTGTGGATAAATGGTTTAGGGTGATCTGGTGTTTCTAGCCCACTTGTGTCTTGAGACCTGGACACGATGTGGACTAAAACTCAAGACTAAAACTGTGGTGGGCAAACCCAACTGACCCCACAGGTGTGTGCATGTGTTACCCATGGTGATGAAGAGGCTGGAGTCTGTAGTATCTTCCTCCACTAGCAGGTAACCTCCACCCTCCTCCTCCATTCCTCCCCCTGCAGGAACAGGAGGCAGAAGCAAAGCATCATAGGAGGAGGCAGCAGGTCGTGATTTGGATGGGATCAGTTTGAGACGTTTTCTGACCAGGTTCATGGTGGACATACATGACCTCTGACCTCTGTAACAATGACATGATTATTAAAAACTAAGGATAAATGTTATGCCATCAACAGGTTATTAAGTGGTTGTTAACCACTAACCCTAACCCAGAACAAAAAGTAAGATCAGCGCTATCAAACTGACACTTATGAGTCTATGTAGCTGTGATGTCAGTCGAACTGTGGAAACAGAGTATACGGGGAGGAGGTGGAGGTCGTATCCGAGTACAAATACTTGGGAGTGTACTTGGACAGGAAACTGGACTGGACTAAGAACTCATCAGCATTGTACAAAAAGGTTCAGAGCCAGATGTAGTTTCTGAGGAGACTCAGGTCCTTCAACGTCTGCAGCACCATGCTGATGATGTCTATGTTGTAGCTGAGAGGAGGATGCTGTCCAAACTACTCTCAGTCCTGGACAATCCCTCCCACCCACTGCACAGTGTGTTGGCTGGACAGAGGAGCACGTTCAGCCAGAGACTGATCAACATCAAGTGCTCCACAGAGAACCACAGGAGGTCTTTTCTACATGAGACCATCATTCTTCCTCCCATCTCTGTTTGGGGTGGGGGAACTGACAATCATCAGAATCATTATTTATGTCATATATGCGACATGTTGTAATTCCGCTCTGGTCTGTTATTGTTGACCTATTCTCATCCATCTTTCCATTCTGTGTATATTTTCCTTTATAAGTTTCTGTGTAGATGTTATTCTGTATTTCTGTTGATGTGGATCCTTTTCTTTCAACCTAATTGAGATAAACTGTAACCAGGCAAAGCAATTTCCCTCTGGGATTAATAAAGTTTTTTTAATCTTGAATTGACCCGGACATGGTCCGAACATGGACCGAACCACCTCAGCTGCTGAACTCTGCTGTTTCAAAAACCTGCTGAAGACAGAACTCTTCCGAACCTTTAAGTGTAGAGCACTTAACCTTAAAACAAATCTAGCACTTATACCCAATAAAACTGAAGCCGTTGTTCCTAGATCACTTGACTTTATAGTTTTGTCTTAGACATTTTATTGCTCACTTGGAAAAAAGCGTCTAATAAATAACTAAATGTAAATGAATCAAACCAGCAGCTGTGTCACAAACGCTGGTTTCAAACTTAAATTGTACTTAATCTACAGTAAAAGTTACAACTGTCGGATTCAAAGCCTCAGAATTCCTGAATTAACAGGGAGTGTAACTAAAACCTGGATTTGTTTACCTGTTAGCTTCTTCACAGCTACCGTGTGTTCAGCGCTGTAAACCGGATCTTCTTCCAGGTCTGTAGCCTCTGCTAACATGCTAACGTTAGCTTCTGACAGGCTGGGATAGTGTTCGCATGTTAGCAGGATGGCCTGCTGCTACAGACATAATCGGAACCCCAGTAACAGTGTTCGGTTCAACCGTCCCTAGAAAGGCTCGGTATCGGTACTTCGATGCAGTTTAACATGAACGCTCCGCTGCAGCAGAAACACACTTACCCGCCACAACGGTCAGAGGGTTCTGCCCTCTCAAAAACTACATTTCCGGGTGTGCGTCAAAACGTGTGTGACGTAGAACAGTCATCCGCCGGCGCAGACGTCACTTCCTCTTCTCGGATTCTTTTCCTTTTTCCAATGATTTATTGATAATGTACAAAACAAGATTCACTTTAACATTAAAAACAAATGTCAAATTTTATAAGAAAATATAGGTTAATACAGCTTGAACAGGTATAATAGAAAATACTTAAGGGGAAAACAATAATAACAACAAACGATAAATAAATAAATAAACAATAGCTTCTCTCCATTGGCTCCCTGTAAAATCCAGAATTGAATTTAAAATTCTTCTCCTCACTTATAAATCACTTAATAATCAGGCTCCATCTTATCTTAAAGACCTCATAGTTCCATATCTTCCAAGCAGAACTCTCCGTTCTCAGACTGCAGGTTTACCTGTGGTTCCTAGAGTTTCCAAATCTAGAATGGGAGGCAGAGCCTTTAGCTACCAAGCCCCTCTCCTGTGAAACCAGCTCCCAGTTCAGGTTCTGGAGGCAGACACCCTCTCTACATTTAAGACTAGACTTTAAACTTTCCTTTTTTATAAAGCTCATAGTTAGAGATGGATCAGGTGACTCTGAACCATCTCTTAGTTCTGCTGCTATAGGTTAGTCTGCTGGGGGACCTCTACTGATACACTGAGCTCCTCTCCTCTCTCCTTTCTCCTCTATCGATTCAAATTCTACCATTTCATGTCATTAACTTTGTGCCTTCTCTCTCCTGTAGTTGTTTTTCCTCCTCTCTGTTCTCCTCTGCAGGTATTCTCCTCCTTGGAGCTGTATATCTCCAGAGTCCAGTTACTGGTCCTACCAACCTGTCCAGTGTTTTTGCTGCTTGTTGTTGTATCTGATAATTTGATATTTCAAAAAATATTGTTGTATTATCTGTTAGTTGGTTAATAATAATATGGGCAACACATTTAATTTCTTAATATTGTTACAGTTTTTTGTAGAAATTGCCCATGTTTCAGTGACCAATATAAATGAATATGATGGGACAGCCATTAGGTAATAATCCTGCACTACCAATATTCTGATAGTCCTTTAATTATGTTCCTAAATCGAGCTCCAAGACCAAAATGTTTAAGTTTGACAAGATAAGCGAATGTTGACAAAATCAAAGGCTCTGTAGAAATCTAAAAACGGAAGCAAACGACCCTCTTCCATTAGGTATCTGTGTTCAGCCTGATGTTACTGTGTAACTGAAGAAGCCAGACTGAGTTTCTGCAATAAGGTTTAAGGGCGAGTGGTGAAAAAGCATAGAATAATAATTCTCCAATATCTTCCCAGAAATGTCTATTAAAATTATCCTGTGAGCGTCTGAACCAGGAGTTTTGTTAAGAGAGGATCTGCCCTCACGTCTTTCTTTACATTTGATATATTTAAAAAAGCTTCTTTAGAGAACCTGGAGCTGTAAAGCTCACGATAAAAATACATGAGGCCAATATTTGTCCTAATCAGCAGTGATTGAACACATTTCATCTTTATTTTCTGGACATGTTCAGGATCCGGTTTGATGAATTCCTTCTGATTCTTTGAACAACACAGAGACTCGTCCTATTTTGGACTTTGGGAACTCCCTTTTCTCATTTCACTGATTATTCATTTAGTTTCAGGACGGTTTTCACAGTTTTTACTGGACTCGAGTCTCAGAACAGGAACACCTCCATGCTTTTCACCTTGATCTGGAAAAAAAACAGACGTGAATCTTCAGTTTTATTAAAAGCTTTTATTTAAAGATTCAGTTAAAACGTCTCGGCTGCTTCCGGTCCACCTGCCAGGTGTGTTCAGTCCCGTGACGTCAGCGGGTCTCGGTCCTCCGACCCTTCAGAGCGGCTGCAGGTCTCTTCAGCTCCTTCACGACCTGCAGCCCGAGAGCTTTCACTGGCCGGAAAGAGACCCGGGACCTGAGGGGACCGGCACCAGGAGGAGAGTTCGTCAGGTCCTGCGGATCCGGATCCTGTACCTGCTGATCCGTGGACTCCGAGACCGTCGCCGGTTTGTTGCGGTGAAACAAGGACTCCCGCCGGCGCGTGCACGGGCTCGCGGCTAGCACGGCGCGGAAGCCGTAGGGCGTGGTCACCTTCTCCACGTGCGGAAGCGACATGGCCGCGCGCGTCGTCAGGTCGGTGTCCGCAGAGTCTGTCGCGCGCGCGGCGGCGCGGCGCGCAGCTCTGATCCGAGGCGGCAACAGGCGGAGTCGGAACCGGGGGGAGGCCGCGGGGCCCGGCGGGGCCTCGGCCGGACTGTCGTCATCGTGGTCGGAAAGCAGTCTGGTCCGGTCCAGGGAGCTGCGGTGGCACCGCGGCGACAACAGCAGAAGCGGACTGCGGGACGGGATGAGGAAGTCCGGGATCCGTTCTGGAGTCAGAACCAGATTCCGCAGAGACGATCCGGATTTAACGGCCGACATGAGGACTGAGGGAGACCAGAGTTTAGTTTACGACACTCGACACTGAGCAGGACCTGGTCTCAGCACAGAGTCCCGTTCCTGATCAGGCCTCTCAGGATTTTTATATTGCACCAAATCTAAACTCCAGAGAAAAAAAACAGATCAGGTTTTTACTGTCAAACATCTGTGTACAAAAACATAATCTGGACTCGGACCTGATGAAAACCAGTAGACTTCATCAACCCCGTTTTCTGACTGACGTGAATCCGGATCAGTGAAGCCCACTTACCTGAACACAACTCTCACTTGGATGAAGCAGGTCTCAGTCTAGTCTCCTAGTTTATATCCGCAGCAGGTGGATCCAATTACACTGATCACCGTCCTCCAGAGACCTGGCTCTGCCAACATCTCCCACCAAACTTCATTAGGGTTTTTCATGTTTTTAAGTTTGACTCCACCAGTGTCTGGTGACCCACTTCAGACAAGACAGAGGTTATTTAGTTTGGTTCTAAAAATCTCAGAGACACTATGTCTAATCACGTTCTCACCCTTGATGACTTAGTATTGGCCTCAAGTAATACTGTAAGAAGCTTGGTAATATTTGTGCAGGTTTACCCGTTAGCTGTAAATGAGCTCAGGATTCAGGCGTTTTACCTGCAGCAGCTGTTTCTGCACATTAAACACTGGGTCTAATCTGGATCAGACTGGTCCAGAGAAACCAGCTTCAACCACCTCTCACTGTTTCTAGCACACATACAAACGTCTCACTGCATTTACAGAAAACTGAAAAACCAGATGTGTCTCGTCCATTTCCGTCCTGATCCGAGCGTCCAGCAGTTGAATTCATGTTTTATGTTCATGTGAGGAAGGTTTCAGCCTCCTTATCGTCTGACGATGAAGGAGAAGTAAAGAAACTTAAAACGACTCATTTTTGTTCACACATTATTTGAAAAAACAAACTGACGCTCAGACACGCAGTGAGTTGACTGATGTGGTTTGACCAGCGTGTGGTCGACGGTGGCGACTTCAGGAAAAATGTTTGTGATATTTAAAGATTCTTTTATTTCACTGTTTTTATCCAAAAATGAAAATACACATAAAAATAGCCAAAAACGGGCTCAAACCAAACTCCATTGGGATTTTTCATGTTTTTAACTCATTGTTAAACCATATACATGGTTTGTTAATGACTGCAGCCCCCCCACCCTGCCCCCCAGTAAAAGACAGATGACAACCTGACACAACATCGTTTTTTAAATGAAGAATTCATCAACATGATGTTCAGAACGGACGAGAAGCTTTTACTGCAGCAAGACAAACAGGAAGGAGCTGCTAAAAACAGCAGGAAGTCAAGATTCTCCACAATAAGAGTCCAAACCCCCCCCCCCCTTGAGAAAGAAAAAACGGACCTGCAAACACACTCTTCCTCATCATCATTTTTCTGTGTTAAAATCATTTGGTTCCCAGAGTTTGTCGTTCCCTCCTCCCAGTGCTTCATGGGAGTTTAACCACATGGGTGACCATTGACCCAATCAGTCCTTGTCTCCATGGAAACAGCAGCAGTCTCAAGTGAAAGTCTGTTCACCACATGGCGTCTGAGCTCCCTCCCCCAGTCACAACAGAGAGTGGGTGTCACCGGGAGGGGACGGGACCTGTTCCAGTGGTCAGAGCATCTGATTGGCTGATCTCTGTTGCAGCTGGCATGTGACTGGTCAGAAGATCCGTCCATCAGTCGCTGTCGGAGCCGACGGCTGATGAACCTTTCCTCTTCCTCTTCGGCGCTTTGGGCTTCGAGTCCTCCTCCTCCTGAAACATGAAACGAGGCGTCACCACAGCTCACCTGGATGTGCTGCCCCATCCCCGCCCCCAGCCCGACAGGGTTTCAATACTGAAATATACAATATACAACAGCACCATGGTAACGAAGGGACAAGTTCAATGTTCAATAACAGGTTTGGTTCCTCAGCCTGAGTCTGGACTTGGTGTTGGTTCAAAGTCTTATAAAGTCTTTAAATGACCACGTACGTGTCCAACTTCACAGCACCGCTAGCAACGTCAAGGACAGCAAGGAAGCAAGGAGGACAAGAAGGAGAACAAGAAGGAAGCAACGAGGACAAGAAGGAGGACAAGAAGGAGAACAAGAAGGAAGCAAGGAGGACAAGAAGGAAGCACGAAGGACAAGAAGGAGGACAAGAAGGAAGCAAGGAGGACAAGAAGGAAGCAAGGAGGACAAGAAGGAGAACAAGAAGGAAGCAAGGAGGACAAGAAGGAGAACAAGAAGGAGGACAAGAAGGAAGCAAGGAGGACAAGAAGGAAGCAAGGAGGACAAGAAGGAGAACAAGAAGGAAGCAAGGAGGACAAGAAGGAGAACAAGAAGGAAGCAAGGAGGACAAGAAGGAGGACAAGAAGGAAGCAAGGAGGACAAGAAGGAGAACAAGAAGGAAGCAACGAGGACAAGAAGGAGAACAAGAAGGAAGCAAGGAGGACAAGAAGGAGGACAAGGAGGACAAGAAGGAAGCAACAAGGACAAGAAGGAAGCAACGAGGACAAGAAGGAAGCAAGGAGGACAAGAAGGAAGCAAGGAGGACAAGAAGGAGGACAAAAAGGAGAACAAGAAGGAAGCAACGAGGACAAGAAGGAGAACAAGGAGAACAAGAAGGAAGCAACGAGGACAAGAAGGAGAACAAGAAGGAGAACAAGAAGGAAGCAACGAGGACAAGGAGGACAAGAAGGAGAACAAGAAGGAAGCAACGAGGACAAGGAGGACAAGAAGGAGAACAAGAAGGAAGCAAGGAGGACAAGAAGGAAGCACGAAGGACAAGAAGGAGGACAAGAAGGAAGCAAGGAGGACAAGAAGGAAGCAAGGAGGACAAGAAGGAGAACAAGAAGGAGGACAAGAAGGAAGCAAGGAGGACAAGAAGGAAGCAAGGAGGACAAGAAGGAGAACAAGAAGGAAGCAAGGAGGACAAGAAGGAGAACAAGAAGGAAGCAAGGAGGACAAGAAGGAGGACAAGAAGGAAGCAAGGAGGACAAGAAGGAGAACAAGAAGGAAGCAACGAGGACAAGAAGGAGAACAAGAAGGAAGCAAGGAGGACAAGAAGGAGAACAAGGAGGACAAGAAGGAAGCAAGGAGGACAAGAAGGAGGACAAGAAGGAGAACAAGAAGGAAGCAACGAGGACAAGAAGGAGAACAAGGAGAACAAGAAGGAAGCAACGAGGACAAGGAGGACAAGAAGGAGAACAAGAAGGAAGCAACGAGGACAAGAAGGAAGCACGAAGGACAAGAAGGAGGACAAGAAGGAAGCAAGGAGGACAAGAAGGAAGCAAGGAGGACAAGAAGGAGAACAAGAAGGAAGCAAGGAGGACAAGAAGGAGAACAAGAAGGAGGACAAGAAGGAAGCAAGGAGGACAAGAAGGAAGCAAGGAGGACAAGAAGGAGAACAAGAAGGAAGCAAGGAGGACAAGAAGGAGAACAAGAAGGAAGCAAGGAGGACAAGAAGGAGGACAAGAAGGAAGCAAGGAGGACAAGAAGGAGAACAAGAAGGAAGCAACGAGGACAAGAAGGAGAACAAGAAGGAAGCAAGGAGGACAAGAAGGAGGACAAGGAGGACAAGAAGGAAGCAACAAGGACAAGAAGGAGGACAAGAAGGAAGCAACGAGGACAAGAAGGAAGCAAGGAGGACAAGAAGGAGAACAAGAAGGAAGCAAGGAGGACAAGAAGGAGAACAAGAAGGAAGCAACGAGGAGAACAAGGAGAACAAGAAGGAAGCAACGAGGACAAGAAGGAGAACAAGAAGGAAGCAAGGAGGACAAGAAGGAGAACAAGGAGAACAAGAAGGAAGCAAGGAGGACAAGAAGCGTACGTACCGAGGCGCTGCTGGAGGCGCTCTCCTCCTCATTGTTGGTGGGGGGAGCCGCTCCTTTCCTGGAGCGGGGGGACGAGGCTGGAGCTTTACGGCGAGACTTGGGGGGCTTCGTCTGAGAGTCCTCGTACTCCTCAGCTAACGCAAACAGGTCGCTGAACCTGCAGCGAGAAGTGATGTCATCAGTACACATTGTGATGTCACTTGTGACTGTGTGTGTGTGTCTGGGTGGGGGGGGTTACCGTTACGCTACCTCATCTTGTGGGCTTCGTCACAGCTCGCTTGGACGTGCTGCAGAGCCTGAAGGATCGGGGTCTGAGTGAAGACTGGGACAGAGACAACCAGTCACCAATAAGGCATCTGCATACTCTGACTACTGAGGGTAGTACAGAGTGTAGAGATAGTAGTACTGAGTGTAGTGATAGTAGTACTGAGTGTAGAGATAGTAGTACTGAGTGTAGTGATAGTAGTACTGAGTGTAGTGATAGTAGTACTGAGTGTAGTGATAGTAGTACTGAGTGTAGTACTGAGTGTAGTACTGAGTGTACAGTGTAATACAGAGTGCAGTACAGAGAGTACTGAGTGTAATACAGAGAATACAGAGTGCAGTACAGAGTGTACTGAGTGCAGTACAGAGCGTATTGAGTGTAATACAGAGAATACAGAGTGCAGTACAGAGTGTACTGAGTGCAGTACAGAGTGTATTGAGTGTAATACAGAGAATACAGAGTGCAGTACAGAGTGTACTGAGTGCAGTACAGAGTGTACTGAGTGCAGTACAGAGCGTATTGAGTGTAATACAGAGAATACAGAGTGCAGTACAGAGTGTACTGAGTGCAGTACAGAGCGTATTGAGTGTAATACAGAGAATACAGAGTGCAGTACAGAGTGTACTTACAGCTGTTCTTGGTGTTGCTCAGGCTCAGTCTCAGGTTGTCCATGTGCTCCAGGATCTGTTCCAGTGTCAGCTGAGCCAGTTTACTGCTGGAGCTGCGGAGACTGAAAACAGAGACGAGTGGTCGGTTTACTGGGTTTAGTGGTTTTAGTGGGTTTGGACAAACTGTGTCAACAGCACTCAGTCTCTCTCTCTCTCTCTGTTCTTACCCTCCCCCGTCTCTCTCTCTCTGTCGTCACCACCGTCTCTCTCTCTCTCTGTTCTCACCCTCATCTTTCTCTCTCTCTCTCTGTTCTCACCCTCATCTTTCTCTCTCTCTCTCTGTCCTCACCTCTGTCTCTTGCGGGGCTGGTTGTTGTTCTTGATCAGCTGGGCTTTGATATGTTCTGCCAGCGTGTCGTCGTATTTGCACGCCCAGTGTCTCAGGATGCTGGTGGTGAACTGGTCTTCAGGGTGACAGGGTCGACTCAGGACCATCTTTACCATCTCCTCGCTTGGCCTGGGACGCACAGACAGAAGTTAACAGACCTGTAAGGAAGACCTGTAGGATGAAGACGCAGACAGTGTGTGTTTGACGTGTTTGTCCTACTTTTCTCTGCGGAGCTGAAGCAGCAGACAGGACAGGGCCTCAGGATGTTCTAAAACAAAGACAACAGTCAGGAGACGTTCAGAGTCTCTGTAAACAGCAACACAACTGCTCTCCATCGTGTCTGCGCTCGCTCACCTTTGTATTTGAGGTGCTGCAGGATGGGGATGATGGTTTCCAGAGGGATGCTGTGAGCCAGGAACAGCTGCCAGGTGCTATACTGCTCGAAGGTCTCCCAGTCCAGAGACTGAACTGTCGACACAAGGATAAGACGAGGAGACAGAATCAGCTGCTGTCCAACACCAACACAGTGTTATTATTAGACAGTCTGAGTGTTTCTCACTGAGGATGTTAAGCACAGAGTCCTTCCTGAACATCACCAGGTTCCCCATCATCACGTGACACATCAGCTCCTGTAACTACACACACAAACACATACAGCCGTCATCGCCTGTTCACTGGTTTCCTCTGTAGGTTCCTGACCCTCAGCGATGAGAACATGTTTAATGTATTAAAGTCTGATCTGTGGTGATGATTTATTACTGAGGGAAAATGTCCAGGTAACGCTTTTATTTTGAAACTGTGGAGACACAGTACATGTCTGAATTGTTCCTTTTGAGCCTAAACCTAGACCTGGTCATTAGGCCCAAAGTGGACTCTTTGAACTTGTACATCAAAACGAACCATGTGGTAAAAATGAGGCCATTTGTTGTTAGACACAAGAAGAACAGAACTAAAAAAAAGGTCAGTAACCGTGTCTGAACCAGGACAGGACGTGCTGCTCACCGGTGAATACCGTCATTCTCCAACACATCTTCAACCTCAGCCTGAAACTGGAGAGAGTTCCTCTTGGGTGGAAAAAGTCGTGCCTGGTTCCAGTGAATAAGACACGTCCCAGAGTCCTCAATGACGTCAGACCAGTGGCTCTGACCACACATATTATGAAGGCTTTTGAGAGGCTAATCCTGGAGTCCCTCTGACCTCTGGTCAAACCCTCACTTGATCCCCTCCAGTTTGCTTATCAACCCCATATTGGAGTGGATGATGCCATCATACATCTGCTCCATCGCACCTACACCCACCTGGACAAGCCTGGGGGCTTAGTGAGGATCATGTTTTTTGATTTCTCCAGTGCATTCAACACCATCCATCCTGCACTGCTGGGAGAGAAATTAAAAAACATGCAGGTCAACACTCCCCTGATTTCCTGGATCATGGACTACCTCACTGACCGTCCACAGTACGTCCGCCTGCAGAACTGTGTGTCTGACACTGTGGTCTGAAGCACAGGTGCTCCACAGGGGACAGTTCTGTCTCCATTCCTCTTCACCCTGTACACCTCAGACTTCAGGTACAACTCAGAGTCCTGTCATCTTCAGAAGTTCTCTGATGACTCTGCAGTTGTAGGATGTATAAAGGGTGGAAATGTCACAGAGTACCGTGGAGTGGTGGACAGTTTTGTTGACTGGTGTGGACTCAACCATCTGCAACTTAACATCAACAAAACAAAGGAGCTGGTGATGGACTTCAGGAAATCTGGGAGTCCTGTCATCCCTCTCTTTACATTGGGGGAGGAGGTCGTGTCCGAGTACAAATACCTGGGAGTGTACTTGGATAAAAAACTGGACTGGACCAAAAACTCATCAGCATTGTACACCATGCTGCAGATTGTTTTATGAGTCTGTGGTGGCCAGTGTCATCTTTTATGCTGTGGTCTGCTGGGGCAGCAACATGAAGGTGTCGGACACTAACAGACTAAACAAACTGATTAGGAGGGCTGGCTCTGTTCTGGGGGTGGAGCTGGCCCCTCTACATGTTGTGGCTGAAAGGAGGATGCTGTCCAAACTCCTCTCTATCCTGGACAATCCCTCCCACCCACTGCACAGTGTGTTGGTTGGACAGAGGAGCGCGTTCAGCCAATGACTTATTAACATTAAATGCTCCACAGAGCGCCACAGGAGATCCTTTCTACCTGTGGCCATCAATCTGTACAATTCCTCCCCCAACCCCTCTAAGGGGTTGGGGAAGTGATACTGTCATATACTTGCTGTAAATCTATATATTTTGACCCAATTTCACTTATCTATTTAACATATTCTGTATGTATTTATGTCGGTGTTGGATCTTTCCTGGTTGGGGTTCCTTTTCTTTCTGTTTGTTTTGAGAACAATGCTAATGAGGCAAAATAATTTCCCTCTGGGATTAATAAAGTTTTTTTAATCTTGAATCTTACACTTCTGAAGATACTAACAGAACCTGAGCAGACCAGCCGGTCTGTGGTGGAGTTACCTGTGTGGAGTCGATGACAGCTACGATCATGTTGAGCAGCTCACCGCTCCTCAGCGTTTCATCTGGAAACTGAACAAAAGCAGCTTCAGAGATATGGGGTCATTAAAAAGGCACAACATAGGCGGTTCTGTACGTCGCGTACCTCAGAGTAAATGGAAGGGGTGAGGTAGCAGAGCAGCCGCACGTCGTCCTCCTGACACGCCTTCATGTCCATCATCAGACAGGTGTGCAGGTCCCCGAGAGCTGTGGCCTGGGCAAAGGACTCATACAGCATCATCTTCCCATTCGCCGCTTTACTGGAAACAAACACACGTTTAACACCTGAGCTACCGGCCGATCTGACGTCATCGCTAACATTACGTCTGCAGCCAGGTGCGGCGGAGTCACCTGGCTTTGAGGTAGTACAGCAGGTGGTATCCGATCTTTGGCTGTTTCTGGTAAAGTTCTGCCAACATGTCGAGCAGCACCGAGAAGCCGCTGTTGTCTTCCTGCATGGTGACGAGGTTCCTAAAGATCAGACAGACGGGTTTACACACCGAGTCCTCCAGAGACCTGTAGACAGACAGGTGGTCAGAGAGACTGACACATAGTCCTAGTCAGAGAATGACAGACAGGTGGTCAGACAGACAGACGTACTCCTCTGTGATCTCCTCTGGCAGGACATCTCCTCTGAAATGATCTTTAAACAGTTCAGACAGACAGGAAGCCAGAGCCGACATCTGCTCCGAGTCAAAGTCCTCCTGGAACACAGCAGAATCACAGTAGAACCATCACAGAACCACAGCTGAACCACAACAGAACCTGAGAACACAAAAGAGACCTTACCTCCAGGATCAGGTCCACGATCTCCTGCATCACCTCACACTGAGTCTCTGTGTCACTGACAACAGGAAATAGGATCAAACAACACCCTGATCAATTACTGATCGATAAATCTGCAGCAAACTGAGCTCCTGGGTCCTGGTCTGAGGACCTGAAGGAGGACTGCAGGTTCTCACCTGGTTTTCTGCAGCTGCAGCACCTTTTCCTTCATGGTCTCATCTAATTGGTCCAGCCAGGGCGTGATGTCAGCGGGCTCCTCTATCACGGCCTCTTTGATTGGATGGAACCTGAACTCCCTCTTCTTTCCTATGTGGTCAGAGCCGTGAGATATCACAATGACTTTTTAAATCGCTCCACCCCCTGTGACTGTTACCAGGTCACATGTGGCTGGTTAGTGTAGTGGTAACATCACCGCCACCCATGTGGGAGACTGGGGTTCAAATCCCAGCTGTGACCTCCTCACACTCACTGAGCTTTGGATAAAAGCGTCTTCTAAATGACTAAATGTAAATGTACCAGGTAAAGCAGCTACCCCCCTTTAAAAGGTTTATGTATAGTTATACTGGCTTTAATAAGTGTACACTGGTTTACCCATTAAACTGGACTGTTGTGGCTCAACCTGTGTGAAGACAGGTAGGTAAACACATACCAACAGAACGTCATGCAGGTCATGGCAGAAATAATAAAGAAACTGGATTAACCTGATTATTTTGTTTCTACTGAATGTTCTTCAGGAGCCAGCAAAGGCTCAGTCGGACTCAAACCTGGGACACTGTGGCATACTCTCTAGCCTTCCTGCTCCTGAGCTAAAAGGTTAAACTGGTTCAGTTTGTTTTTGGTGATTTTTGTTTAACACATCAGCAGCGCTCGCTAAATTATAAATGAGAAAGTATAAATTCTTATTACAATTATTAGACCAGAAGAAATGTTTATTTAATCTGGTTAAATTCCTGTTTCTAATCAGAAAGAACAAACTAGTTTAATCTTCTTACCTTTGTTGGTGACCTCCTCTTCATCGTCGCTGAAGGCCGCCTCTGTGTTGTCGTAGCAACCCTCCTCCTTGTCCAACACATGGTTGTCCATCTCCAGGGAAACAGCCTCCTCCATCTTAACTGCAGGAAACACAAACTTTACAGATCCATGTTCTGGACGAAGTGAAATGACTTCTGAGTCCAGTGTGGTACCTTCGGTCGGAGGGGACGGTGAGCTGCAGAACTCGGGGAATCTCTCTCTGAGCATCGATCGAAGCTCTCGGTCCAACTTTGGATTATCAAACAGCGGAGCGAGGTGACTGAGACAGATCAATAATCGATAATCAGAACCCAGCGGATTTAAACAGAGACTGTTATAGTTTTATAGTCATAGAGAGGGACTGTCTGTCCCTCTCTATGACTATAAGGCCCGTAGTCATAGAGACAGACAGAGAGTCTGTCTCTCCCTATGACTATGTGTCTGTCTGTCTCTCTGACCACCTGTCTGTCTCTCCCTATGACTACGTGTCTGTCTGTCTCTCCCTGACTACGTGTCTGTCTGTCTCTCCCTATGACTATGTGTCTGTCTGTCTCTCCCTATGACTACGTGTCTGTCTGTCTCTCCCTATGACTATGTGTCTGTCTGTCTCTCTGACCACCTGTCTGTCTCTCTATGATTACATGTCTGTCTGTCTCTCTGACCAAAGTTCTGTCTGTCTCTCTGACCACCTGTCTGTCTGTCTCTCTGACTATGTGCTTTAATTTGCGGGTCGAACATAGTGGGACGTGTCAATTCACAGAGAGTTCAAACACGTGGACGGCGGCGGCTCACAACAGCTGTGAACACTGTGGGTCACTTACGCCAGCACTCTCTTCTCCATGATGAAGTTGAGCGAGTTGAAGACGCCCTGACGGACCTGAGACTCCAGGGGGGGATAGAAGTGAGGGATGATCTGAGGAAAGAAAGAAACGAGGAGGCAAGGAACAAAGTAGTAAACATAATTTTTAACATCAGGCTTCAGTTAAAAGTTCTAAACAAGTTTACTTTCAAATAACAACATGCAGAAACACAACAGCAAAAAAAGTCCAAGTATTCGCAGAGCACATTTAGGAAACCAGCAGATCAACCATCACAACCCTCCAGGATTGAACCTTCACTGTCATGGAGCTAAGGTCCCCAGCCAGACTCAAACCAGGGACACTGCGGTAATGTAGCTGTAACCATCCAGCTGCTACGGTGCTGCTCATCGGCCAGTTGTCAGCGTGTGTGTCTGTGTTAGAGCGTAACCTCACCCTGCACATGAAGTCCAGCAGCGTGGCAGTGATGGCAGGATGAGGTTTCATGGAGTGATGCATCACCAGGATGGCAGGTTCTGGACCAGGAGCAAACAGAGATCATCAGAATCCATCTTCACTCATTTCATCTAGCAGAATCAGGAACTTTCAAATCCACTTAAGTTAATCCTTATTTCACACATTACTACCCTGCAGCAGTTTGGGATCCAGTTTCCTAATGAGAGTCTGGAGCCTTGACTTGACCAAGTCTAACGACACACCGTCATTCGTTACCACAGAACATGGTTCATAACGAGCAAAGCCGAGAGAAGCTGTGGGTCCTGTTCAGACCCAACAGAAGTTACAGGGTCACAGTTTACCTGGAGAAACGGATCAGTACATGTGCTCAGTGTCCGTGTCAACGGGTCGCTGTAACCTCTGATCACTCTGGATTTGGATCATTTGAAGTTGATTCAAAATGAATCAAATGAGTTTTAGTTTGGTTTTAGTCTGATGGCTAGGGAGAAAGAGAGAGAGAGAGACAGGAAGGGAGAGAGACAGTAAGAGAGAGACAATAAGAGAGAGAGAGAGAGACAGGAAGAGAGAGAGGGACAGACTGAAAGAGAGAGACAGAAGACAGAAAGAGAGAAAATAAGAGAGAGAGAGAGAGAAAGAGAAAGAGAGAGAGACAGACAAAAAGAGAGAGAGAAACAGAGAGAATCGGGATGGAGGATAAGAAAAACCTAATTTCTCCCAGAGAACCACGTAAACATGGAACCAGGTTTTTACCAGAGCTCATGTTCAGGACAAAGGCTGCAGACACTCACCACTCTACTATCATCAGCTGAGAGGAGCTGTATGAAAGCAGAGATCTTCACACGGAGAGATGCTGCCTCGATTTAAATCAAGTCCAACTAAAACTAAAACCAACACAGCGTTTGACTGAATAAGTCGCTTTTCACCGAGTGATCTGTAAAAATGAGCGCTGTGGTTCGTCTCTCCTTCAGCTCCCCGACGTGTGTCAACCAAAAAAAGAAAAAGCAAAGAAAGAATCGGTTGGAAACAGTCCTTTCTTCTGCAAATCGCTAAACCTGAAGACCATGCCTACAAAATCACTTGATTTACTTAAGGCCAGGTAAACGCACTGACGGGGAGAGGGAGAGAGGGAGAGAGAGAGGGAGAGCGCGCCTCCTTCTGGTCCACAGGATAAACATCACAGTTGTTCAAACTCCAGTCAACTTTCTGTGGATTTAAGGAAACTAGTGTGTCTGTATATTACCTATGTTCATGATGCTGTCTTTCTCTGGGCTGAAGAACAACCAATCATAGAAGAGCGCCAGCTTGGCGTTGGAGGCCGCCACGTTTGACTGGAGACACAGATTATATTCAGTTAATTTAATTAACTGATCTGAACTGATGACACCCTAGAGTGACAGTCTGAGCACCCCGCCATACCGTGCAGGTGGTCAGCAGCCAGCCAATAATAGCCCAGCGTGGCAGGATGTCCGAGCTCAGCACCTCATTGGACGGATGGACCACTCCACAGATGTAGCGGATCAGGTCACAGCGCAGCGACTGGCTCTCTGCTGTGGACAGGTACTGTCTCTGAAACCAGTCCTGATACCGCTTCTGCTGCCCAAAACGTACCTGGACACACAGGCAAACTCACCTGAGTCGAAGGTCGACACTCTGTGTACTTTTTCATATATGTTCTGCATATCTATTTAAGTTAAACCACATCAGGATACAGGGTTAACGTGGACTAAGGCTGGACCCCCACAGTCTGAACCAGAACTTTACCCTGGAGGTCATGAAGAGCAGCTTGGTCTCCATGTCCGGTGTGAGCCGGCAAGCCAGAAACTTTCTGGACGTCCGAGCTGTGAGCAGCTGGAGAACACCTGCAACACACACACGTCCAGTTTCAGTTGGGGTGGAGGGGTGGGGGCACAGCAACAGATGTATTTCACCGGTAAACCAAGGACTGTGGGTAGTGTAGTTTACTGTAGTGAACCGGTGATCAGAAGACTGTGGGTAGTGTAGTTTACTATAGTTTACTGGTGAACAGAAGACTGTAGGCAGTGTAGTTTACTGGTGAATCGAGGACTGTGGGCAGTGTAGTTTACTGTAGTGAACAAGTGAACCGAGGACTGTGGGTAGTGTAGTTAACTGTAGTGAACAAGTGAATCGAAGACTGTGAGTAGTGCAGTTTACAGGTGAATCGAGGACTGTGGGTAGTGTAGTTTACCGGTGAATCGAAGACTGTAGGTAGTGTAGTTTACCGGTGAATCGAAGACTGTAGGTAGTGTAGTTTACCGGTGAATCGAGGACTGTGCGTAGTGTAGTTTACTGGTGAATCGAAGACTGTAGGTAGTGTAGTTTACCGGTGAATCGAGGACTGTGGGTAGTGTAGTTTACCCGTGAACTGGGGACTGAGGACTTGGGGGTTGTGCAGCAGGTCCCTCCACAGCAACTCCATCTCTGGAATTCGAGCGACGTTCTGCAGCAGACGAACCAGATCTCTGCCGATGATCACACACTCCATGAACTGCAAACACAGAGTTTTACCTGTAACTTCTCGGGGATAAATACACCTGATCCTACCTCCCTCTGTTCTTCTCCCCACCCTCCCTGATGTCCTCCTCACCTTCTCCCTCAGCATGCCGATGCAGAAGTCAACCTCTTTCTGACGAAGCAGCAGCAGGTTTGGGGCTCCATGGTCGACAATCAGGCGGAGGTAGGTGTAGACCGACATCGCTATTAGCATCCCACTCTTCAACACCCACTCCCTACTCAGAGGAACACACATATTTAACTGCCTTAGACTACAAAGCTCTGCAGCTTCTTCACTGTAGGTTGTTTTACTGATTAATAACATACTTTTGCTCCAGCAGGATGTCCAGGACGCTCTCAGCCAGCCACAGGTTCTTGGCAGAGATGTCTCCACCTAAACAAAAACACGCCCGCTTTAGTTCAGGATGTTAACCTGATGTATAAAGGATAAAAGGGGTGATGTCTTACCTGCAATCTGTTTCAGCAGCGTCATGATGACACCGTCGGCCCCCATTACTCCGCTCTTTACCAGCTCTCTGACCAGCCAAACCAGCTGCACACACCACACACAGGTTCATTAACACCAGCGTGCAGGTGATTCATAGGCAGAGACATAACACACCTGAAATAGGACCCTGTTCTGTTCTGTATCAGTCAGGCCTCCGGTTTCTGTTAATGTCTCAAAGGCTCAAGGCAAGGTCTGAGGTCACATGAAAATTATGTACAGTACACCTTTACATGTTTACCTGGGTTCTGGGGACATCCTGCAGTTTAAGGAACTTCTCCATCAGGATCTGGTTGATCTTTACCAGGACCACATTCATCCCATCTCTGTTGACTAGCGTCAGGTCTCTGTAACACTGCCCCCCCCATACACACAGTGATGTCAAAATGATGTCACAGTGATGTCAGACATGAATAATGATTGGGCAGTGTCTCACCCTCTGGGCCTGGGCCGGTTCTGTGAGGACCAGGGTGAACAGACCCAGACACACCTCCTCATGCTGCTGCTGACCTTTGCACACCTAAAAGACAGGCAAACAGGAAGTTACACTAAGAAATAAATGGTTCATGGATACCATTTATTAGCATTAATTGAGTAGTACTGGCTGGAACTGCAGTAGTACATTACTGAAGCCACAGCAATTCTCAGTGTGGACACAGATATCAGGATCTTGCTGCCCTGTATTGACCTGTGTTTGCTCAGACTGGGACTGAAAGCTGCCATGTTCAGAAGTGTAGCACCACCATACACTGAACCGAGTTCTGACAGGGATCCGACAGTAATATTTGCAGCATTACTAGTAGTACAATGTGTATTTCTTACATTAGCAGTGAGGGCGTCATTGGCTTCTCTGTCTGAGAGCCCATTGGTCAACGACTGGACGATCCCCACACAACGCTCCAACCTCTGCACAAACACACACACACACAGGTGGGTTTATTAATGAATTTTCTTTCAAACAATTTCAACACTAGGTAGCAACATAAAATCAGGATAATTCTAACATTAGATGATAATCAGACAATGAGACTGAATCAGATACAGTAATGTGAACTCTGACCCCACCTCTCTGCTCTCCACCCACCCCAGAAAGTTCTTACTACAACTGAAAAATCACTTAAAGTTTGGATCATCTGATAGAGAAGGTTCTACATTCTGTGATGTTGAATGTGTCGTCGAACATAGCATCAAATAAAAACTGAAACTTAGTTCAGTCGTACCCAGCTGTTGTGCCCAAACCCAAATGTCAAAAACTAATAAACCCACTTTGTCGGTCCAGTAATTTCAGAGTTGACTGTGTAAGTTCCTAGCGATGATTTTTGCTGTGCTTTGCTGATATATAAATTAAACTGAATAAAGCAGCACCAGCAGACGACCACAAACTTTCTCTTCAGTCTGTGTCTACTACAAATGTTCCTAAGGTTCTGGAGCGGTTTCAAAGCTGGCAGCAGATACTGCAGATTACATACACGTCCTCCCCAAACTAGAACCTGGATCATATGAGTGTCACTGGACGGGTACAGGATAACTATACTCCCTGTTCTGTCAGTGACTATAAAACGGGTCTAGAAGGTTCCGGGTTGGAGCCCGTTCAGTCGAGGAACCGTCAGGTAAACACAGGTGTCTCAGACCACCTCACCTTACCTTACCTGTCACCCCACACTCCGTTTGACATAGGAAACATAAGCATGACGCATGCGCATCTGTAACTTTTCTTCCATATGTTTACGCAGACTTAGCATGCTGGGCTAGGCTAGGCTAACAATGTCAGAGTTTATATCACCTCGCTGACGTCCGTCAGTGCTGTCACACCTGTCTCGCCCTGTCGGGTACAACCCGATACATCATGTTTATAGGCGTTACTGTGCGGCTGTGCTAAGCTAACGCTTCAAGTCCAGAGTTAGCATGCTAACTAGCCTAGCCTAGCTTTGGTGCAGCCTAATAAACGGTTCTTTGTATCCGCTGCTGGTTCTACAAACAGTGGGTCTCCGCAAAACCCACTCTACCCGGCTCAATACTGGGTGATATCAGCTCCCGGAGCCGTTAACCCAGGCCGACCTACCTCCTCCAGCTCATCTTTAGCGTCCAGTGGAGTGGACACCAGGAGCCGGCCCTGCGGTTTCGCCTTCGCCGGTGCAGGCTCCATTTGCTCCCGCCGCGCCTCGCCGGGCCCCGCGGACCAGTGAAAGGCTGGGAGTCCCGCTTAAGACGGGTTATAAATGTTCGTGTAGGTGTACCGTGCAGTCTGGAGCTGCTGTCGGTGTCTCTGTTTGAGACGGTCTGCTCGGTTAATGTGTGTTCTCTAAACTTGTTTCGGGCCAGCAGAGACTCTCAGTCCCGCTCCGAGACTCTGTTCGACCGCAGTAACATTAACGGACGTCCGCACCGTGCGGAGAGACGGGGGCGGCAACCAAGGACAGCTCCACGAATCAGTGTACTGGGATTACCGAGTGACGTGTGTATGGACCAATGACAGAAGGGACGATGTGGAGCCAATCCCCGAGCTGCTGTGGTGAAGATCACCTGCACGGAAACTGTTGATAAGATGTTTATAAACAAGCACAGATGACGTCACATGTAATAATACATGTTTTATTTAATCTGACGTCATAAGTCAAACACGTGATAGCCTACTACTACTGCTCCAGTTTGTTTTTCAATGTGATGTGTGCCGTTCGTCTTGGACATAGAAAATATAAACTAAACAGAAGAAGACCCAGCTCGGCTCTTTTCAGGTTCTGGTGCCTCTTTACAGGAGATCATTTCACTTGTCCAGCTCACCCCTCATCCAGCATCGCTGAAGGCTGGAGACCCGGACCTTCTGGACCCAGAAGCACAGTTCTAGCTAAAGGTGATGTTGTCATGTTCATTTAAAGCAGATTGTGGTGGTGGTGAGTTCAGACATGTTCAGTTGATTTGTAGATTTACTTTTTGTATGAACAATGATGTAATGTCACTGGAATTCTGTGTGAATGGAACCTGTTTCAGAATCAATTAAAACGAGTAAGCTTCCATTTTAAACAACTCCAAGACTTTTTAGTTGGTTTTAAGTGGAGCTGTGTTCTCTAGGAAACTTCTTGGAATATTGAATTCAAGTTTAACAGCAACAGGGGTTTGAAGTTTCGACACAAACATCATAAAGCAAACTATTTATTTTAGCATTTACAATTGATGAGATTGAAATTTTTACAGTCATTCTGTGTTTGTTTGTTTATGGCTAAGACTTGTATCCGTACAAGTCCAGACTGTCAGGTAAACATCCAATCAGAGAGGAGGACGAGGACTATCATACCAGCTGCTTATTTCTGATGTCTGTCAGTCATCTGTCCAGTGTTTCTTACTTTTTCATTTCTTTAATTCATAATGTACTGACAGTCAGTGCTCTCCTCCGTCAGTTGGTGGCGTTGTCTTCTCCCAGCAACCAGTACGTTCTCATGCGTCCTTTTCCTTTTACCTCAATCTCTCCTCTGAGCTGCAGGTGGAAGCAGCTAAACTCCTGCAGAACCTGACGAGTTGCCTCTGACACATGAATCTTCAGAGCTGCAGAAAACATAAGAACCAGTGAGTGTTGGAGCTGCAACAGGGCCTGTAATTACAGACAGAGCTCAGTAAAGGAAAATCATCAGCCAGAGGGCTGAGGTGTTTGGTTCCTGGTCTGGAGGTAAAAACGGTCCAGATGGTCGTATGAACTTGTCTAAGAACTCTGTATAACTTTCTGTGGTCTCTAGTTTTTGTCTGTTTATGGCACCTGAAATTGTCCTCTGTCTGTCTGTCTGTCTGACAGTCTTACCCTCTCCGTTGGACTCCATGCGTGACGCTGTGTTCACAGTGTCTCCGAACAGACAGTACCTGGGCATCTTCAGTCCGACCACACCTGCACACACTGGACCTGAACACACACAAAGACCATGAACCTGTAACTGATGTCTCTAGACCCGTGTCTCAGCAACTCTCACTGACACTCACTGACTCACACTCTCACAGACACTGACTCCCAGGGAACCAGCTCCCAGTTCAGGTTCTGGAGGCAGACACCCTCTCCACATTTAAGACTAGACTTCTTTCTAGAAAACTTTCCTTTTTTATAAAGCTTATAGTTAGAGATGGATCAGGTGACTCTGAACCATCTCTTAGTTCTGCTGCTATAGGTTAGTCTACTGGGGGACCTCTACTGATACACTGAGCTCCTCTCCTCTCTCCTTTCTCCTATATCCATTCAAATTCTACCATTTCATGTCATTAACTTTGTGTCTTCTCTCTCCTGTAGTTGTGTTTCCTCCTCTCTGTCTCCTTCTCTCTCTGTACTTTTCTGCAGGTGACCTCAACCTGGAGCTGTACATCTCCAGAATCCAGTTGACCTGCCCTTGCTTGCATGTTCTTGCTGCTTGTTGTTGTTTTTGAATTGTCGCTATACAAATAAAACTGAATTGAATTGACTCTCACTGACTCTCACTGACTCTCACCGACTCTCACTGACCGCTGTGGATGCCGATACGAAGCTTCAGTTGCTGGTTTGGTCGGTGTTGGATCCTAAAGCTCTTGACTGCGTCCAGCAGGGCCAGAGACATCCGGGCCACCTCCCTGGCGTGTAGTTTACCATTCCTGACCGGCAGACCTGACACCACCATGTAGGCGTCACCAATGGTCTCCACCTGAGGGCAGAAGGTTTTCAGTTTTTTACTGTTTCAAATCTGAACTTGGCAGTTTTCTCCTACAAACCCCAAACTGCAGGGCGTTGCTAGCTTAGCTTAGCACGGTGTCTTTTACCTTGTAAACATCAAAGTTGTCAATGATGGCATCAAAACAGGTGTAAAGGTCGTTCAACAAGGTCACGACCTGCAGAAAAACGTGATATTTAGTGAGTTGCTACACAACTTATTGTTCTGGTTCTGCTCATATCTGGTCTTGACTACTTCAGTGTCTTACTGACGGTGTCACCAGCTGCACCATCAAACCTGCAGAGGATCCAAAACGCAGCAGAACGTCTCATGTTTGATCAGTAAACAGGACACGTTACACCACTGTTCAGATCTCTGCACTGGCTTCATGGAGCTGCTGCATCAGGTTCAGAGTCCTGACTCTTACCTACAGAGTGGTCGACTCGACAGCACCGGTACCTGAACTCCCTCATTCAGGTCTACAATCACTCTCGCTCACTGTGGTCTGAGAGAGAACAACGATAGTGGTCCCCTCACCTCAAAAGATCCTAGGCTAAACTTTTTAGCTCTGTGGTTCCACGATGGTGGAACAACCGACCCACCTCTGTACGCTCAGCAGCTCATTCTTAATTTTTAAAACCCTGCTGAAAACAGAACTCTTCTACAACTTTCTCTGCATCTTAAAATAATCCTGCATTTATTATTATTATTATTATTATTATTATTATTATTATTATTATTATTATTATTATTATTATTTACACCTCATAAAACTGAAACATGTACCAGTGTTCAGTGTTGTTGTAACACTGCTCTCCACCACTGGATGGCGCCCTGTAGTTACAGATCTGTGCTGCACTTCCTGAGTGTAAGTCAAGTCAAATCCTTTATCAACATGTGAGAGGATAAGTACTGTGCAAAGGTTTGGCGTTACATAGAAACAGAATCAGACTGATCAGGAACCCAGTGCAGCCATTAATATGGTTCATGTTCTTTAATGGATTCTCTACACTGACGTCCAGAGGAACATCAGTCCAGTCACATGAAGGCCTGTGCTGATCAGCTCTGTGGGATCTTACAGCACCTCTTCAACCTCAGCCTGAGACAGGAGCGTGTGCGGAAGCTTTGGAAGACATCATGTCGTGCTACTGCTGAGATGTTCGTCTCCAGCTGCTCTAAATGAACTGACTACCTGACAGACAGACCACAGTTTGTGCAGCTGAGAGGTTGTGAGTCTGAGCAGGTGATCAGCACCACAGGGGACTGCCCTCCCCCCTTTCTTCTTTACCCTGTACACCTCTGACTTTCAGACCAAACACTGAGTCCTGTCATCTGCAGAAGTTCTCAGATGACCCTGTGGTCAGGAGGTGTATCAGTGGTGGTGAGGAGGCAGAGTACAGAGGCTGGTGGACTGTTTTGTAAAGTGGTGTGGAAACAATCACAAGACCTTAAATGTGTTAAATGTGTCCAACAGATTGGACTGGAGATGAAACACAAAGGCTGTTTAGAGGGAGAGACAGAGCAGACTCTACTTCTTTAATGTGTGAAACAGGACGTTCTCTGTTACCAGTCTGTTTTAGGCAGTTCAATATTCTTTGCTGCTGTCTGCTGGGGCAGCAGCATCAGATCCAGGGACATCAACAGACTGATCAGGAAGACGGGCTCTGTGTATGTTCTACTGAATTCTACTGACCTGCAGCGGCGTGCTCTCAGCAGACAGGGCGGTGAAGCCGACGATGTCACTGAAGTAGATGGTTACAGAGTCGAAAGCTTCGGCCTGAACCGTCTCACCTCGTTTCAGCTGCTCTGCGACTAAACTGAAGCAGAGACACAGACATGAAGTGATAGTACTCCACCTAACACAGTTAGCACATTTTTGATTTAGTAATACCACAGTCTCAGGTACAGCTGCAGTATTGTGGACTATTCTGCGTGGATATTTACTGCGGTAGTATCTGGTACAGCAGGGCCTCGGCCTTGCGTTTCTCTTCGTGGTATGCCTGTGTTCTCTCCTCCACCAGCTCCTCCAGGTTGTTGGCGTACTGCTCCATGCGGGAAAGCAGGTTGTCCAGGATGTTGGAACCGTAGCCTCTGAGGACACAGAACGATGTTCAGACTAATTTCTACAGGTACCAATAACCCAAACCTACAGAACCCCCCATCCCCCACCCCACCTGTGTTGTTTCCTCAGCAGGATCTTAATGGTGCTGAAGTCGGGTCGTTCGCTCGGCTCTTCGCTCCAGCAGCGGTGCATCAGAGCTCCGAGCTCCTCACTGTGACTGTGGAAGCAGAGCGAGGGACGAAGGGGGGGGGCACCACCCTGGATAATCACCCGGATGATTTCTGGGGGGGGCCACAGCGATGTCATCTGTTAAACTACTGTTCCTGAAGTGTGTCAGGTATAAACTTTACTGAAAACCATTTAGGACATTACTATATCATGATATAAGTACATTTACTCAAGTACTATGAAGTACTACATTATTTTACTGCATGTCTGGGGGGTTGTGTTAACCAACCAGCTCCTGCTGTCACATGTCAAAGTGTCCTGAAGATACTGATCCAGAAAAAACATGTGGACAAAGAATTTAAATAAAGTGTCAATTAGAATAATGTCTGAGCTGAGACACTGTCTGTCTGTCTGTCTGTCTCTCACTCACTCTGGACTCACACAGACCGGATTCATTATTGATGATCAGTTTTTCAGGCCCTGAGCCTGCTCTCTGGTTGTCCGGTCCAAACCAAACTGACCGTGCTGGTCTGGGAGTCCAGACTGAAACCTGCTCTAAGTCCAGTAGTAAAACTGGTCCGACAGTAAAAGCATCAGAGTGAAGGAGGCGGCATCGTGAGAACTGATCCACATCCTGATGACAGATGGGAGGTACCGTGGTAACGATGGAATGTAAACAACACACACACACAGTTTAACACACACACACACACACACACACACACACACACACACACACACACACACAAACAGTTTAACACACACACAGACACAGTTTAACAGACACAGTTTAACACACACAGAGACACTTTAACACACACACAGACACAGTTTAACACACACACACAAACACACACACACCACACACACACAGTTTAACACACACACACACACACACACAATGGATGCGGTGGTTTCGGTCGTGTTTGCCTCTGGTGCTGTCAGAACCAATCAGGTTCTGTTTGGATTTGAGTTCTTTATAAATCACATTTGTCTCCAGGAACAGGAGCTGATCTTCATCGTACTGGGAAGAACCTCTCTTCACTGCAGGAACCGTCCGGTACCCAGCTGCAACCTGAACCTCATGGTTCTGTTTTGTTTTCCCACGGAGTTCGTGTCAGTTTATACACACAACCGACCCGCTAAACCGTGCTGGTACCAGAGACACCACAGGCTGAAACAACAGGTTTCTATGGTTTATTTACATCTGTCATGTAAGTTCACATGGACTCAAGTAACCAGGTTAAGATCCAGAGGAGAAACCAGATTACTGAGCACCAGGTTCTCCTCCTGTTAACAGAGCATGAGGTGGGGGAGGGGGTCTCAGCTTCTGCAGCCCATCTCCACAGCACACAGAGGAAACAGGACCCAAGACAATGGGTCCAAATTCAGTTACAGGTCTGTAAGTTCCTGCAGCAGAACAGAGGTATAGGAAGGAATAAAAGGTGGCAGAGCTTCAGCAGTTTAACGAGTGCTTTACTTTAACGACACAGCGAGCGAGCGACACATGTCCTGCGCCGGTCGGCCATGTGCACGTCGTCACACATTTCAAGTTTAGCTTTTGACTCGACTCAGGTCAGCAGGAAAAAGCCGTCACTGACCTTTAGGGGTGAGAGTCTGGGTGTCGAGGTAGAAAACACCTCTCAGCAGGGCCACCTCCTGCAGGATGACACCGAAGCTGTAAACGTCTCCTTTCTGAGTCCCACAAGGGGGGGGGGCAGTCTGACCTCAGCAGCTCCGGAGCCGTCCACAGTTTACCTGCAGGGAGGACGGGTGGGGGTGAGTGTGCGTAGTAGACAGCAGAAGTCCCAATCAGTGTGTGTTAATGTGGACATACGTGCATAGAAAGCGTGCACGTCCTCGGGGCAGCTGCTGGTCCGGAGACTCTCCAGACCGTAGTCTGTGATCTTCAGCACGAAGCGACTGTCCACCACACAGTTGGAAGACTTCAGGTTACCGTGGGAAACGATGACACTGTTGTGGAGGAAGGCCATGCCCTGCACATGAACCCAATCAATAATTAAATCAATAATCACTGATCAGTCAAACCTGTGTCCATCAGTTCCAAGGATACACGTCCTGAGGTTCCGAGTACGGAGACTCAGGACGACTGGTCCTGAACAATCCGTTTGTGTTTCTGCTCTGCTACAGCAGCTGTGGTCTGGACGGAATGTCACAGCATCATCATTTCCATGGAAACACTAACAGGTCGTTACCTTAACGATGTCGTTGATGAGAGAGTATCTGAACATCCAGTCGAGAGCGATGCTGTCGCTCTCCATCAGGTCCTAGAAGATAAATATACGCAGAAATACAATCATGTCCTATAGTGATAAAATTCCTACATTGATTTAGTGTGTTCTCTAAACACTCACTAAACCTGATTCTAGCGTGAACCGACCAGGTCTTAACCTCCAAAGCAGTAAAATGTTGCTGACATGTCATGTGTGAGCTCTTCAGGTGGTTTGTGTTGTGATGCGGACGCTGTAGTTTCTTAGAAATCAGTTCCTTTAAAGGTGCTGAACAAGTCAAAGCTGCTTCTGTTAAACTGACACTGTGGGGTCCAGAGGTCATCTGGCAACAGCCCAAAGCCCACATCGCCCACATCCACCTACAGCCAGCTGACATGTGTTCACACGTTGCTAGGTTACGGAGAGGTTGCTATGTTACAGCACTGACAGATAAGTATAGCTGAGAGGTGGAGAGAACATCTGATGGATGAAAGAATGTTAGAGGACTGGAGCTGAAAGAGTCCACATAACAGTTACTCCTGCTGTGTGGAGCAAAAAGGGCACTGAGGGGCTGATGGGGGGGGTAAAGAGGTATGATAGATGGATACAGAGCACTGACTGAATTCTAGAGGGTTGAGTTATGGGTAAATTTATAAAGGTAGATGGCCGGGTGAGATGATAGCAGGGTACAGTATATATAATGATATATATAAAGGTGTCTACAGAGGTGCAATGGCCGTTTTCCAGACGGTAACACTGACTTCATTCACACTATGCTGCTGTACAATACCTGCAGGCTGCCTCTGGGACAGTATTCTGTGATGATGCACATGTTTGGTGGGTCGATGCAGGCGCCAATAAAGCGGGTTAGGTGCTCATTCTGAACATCTCGCATCTGCAATAACACAGGGGGTTGCTGGTTCAAATCCCACAGAACATCAACATCCAATCAGGATGGCACTAAACCACAAAATTAGATTGTAGCAGCCAACCTCAGTGGGTTGGCTGGTCAGTCAGTAGGTCGGTACCTTATTCGGTAGCTGGGTCTGGGTGGAGGCAGGCTGGTCAGTTAGTCAATAGTTAGAATGATGGGTCAGTATTCCAACAACACCGTCAGCACCCAACAACCGAAACAAACTAGATAATTGGTGAACAAAGTAAGTTGGTAGGTTGGTTTGAAATTCATTATGTATGTGAGTTGGTCAGTGATGACGTATGTGGGTCTCTGTTTCTGCCAGACAAGACAGTTTGATCAGACAGTCGGGTGGTGGGCTGATAGTTGGGAGGGTAACTCAATAGGTAGTTGATTAAAAGGTTGGCCGGTTGAAATCCCATAGAGACCGTCAACAAGCAGGGAACTGATCCCATGATTAAGACACTAAACCAGATCGGTCAGAGTCAGATTGAAACCGATTGATCAGACTGTTAGTCGGTCGGTTAGTAGGGAGATCTGTCAGCAGGTTCAAATCCATTAGGCAAGACTCCCACAGTCTCCATATTCAGACTGGTCAGTCAGTCTAGAACCACTAATGGTCTACAGAAACACTGATCCTGTAAATCCTGGTCAATACACCAGAGTTCTTACATGTTTTAGTTCAAACAGGACCTTCCTGGTCAGTTCGATGCGTTTCTTGTTGATATACTTGATGGCGGCCAGGTTTCCCTGCAGCACACAAAAAAAAACACATTAGTCTGCAGACCAGCTGCTTCAGTGGGTTTGGGAGTCAACAGGCGCCATCAGACCTTATAGTATCCTGTCTTAGTGTAGATCTGGAAATTTCCCTCCATGGTCATCAGGGAGCCATAGTTGGATCCTTTCTGCATAGAAACCAAAAGAGTCCAGTCACAGGGTACTGGAAACCAGTTTCACCTTGTTTTAATGTGAGTTTTCTGTGTTACCAGAGACATGGTGAGTCGGCTGCAGGTTCTCTTCAGGACTTTATCCAAGTTGCTCATATGAACGTCGTCCCAGAAAACTCTCCACAGCTGAGCTGCCAGCTCGCTCTCCAGCTTTAACTTCCTGTTTGACAGACAGGAAGACAGGTGTGTGTGAGTGTAGAGTTTTCTATTTAATTCTACTTCACAGTACTTGACTTCTACTACCTCGCTGACATCACTGCTTGGATGAGAGAGAGGCTTCTTCAGCTCAACCTCTCCAAGACAGAGGTTCAGTAATTGTTCTAAGTTATAGTAGTCAGTGTATAGTCATGCAGACTTGCCCTTTTCAACATCACAAAGATCAGACCTGACCTTTCAGACTAAACAACACAACTTATTGTTCTGGTTCTGGTCATATCTGGTCTTGACTACTTCAGTGTCTTACTGACGGTGTCACCAGCTGCACCATCAAACCTCCAGAGGATCAAAAATGCAGCAGCACGTCTCATGTTTGATCAGTAAAAAGGACACGTTACACCACTGTTCAGATCTCTGCACTGGCTTCATGGAGCTGCTGCATCAGGTTCAAATCCCAGGTTAAACCATTTCGCTCAGTGGTTCCACGATGATGGAACGAACGACCCACCTCTGTACGCTCAGCTGCTTCACTTTTAAAAACACGAACACACAGCTCAATGTTAGCATCAGTGTCACGTCGGATCAAATACGTGTAAGCTCACACCCTCTTGGTCAGCTGTGCAGACCAAACATAAAACAGTTTGAGCAGCTGTTTGAATCGTCAGATCACAATGGTGTGAGGTCATATATCTGTGAACCCCTTAAAATCCTGGACCTGTGAGTGTTTTGAAGATCCTAAGATTAAGTCCTGCCATACCAATCTTAGTTAGGTATAAATTAAACGTAATCAAAATTAATACTTAACCCAAATAAACCGAACCCGAAAAAACAAGTCAGTTTTCAGTCTAAACACACCAGGCTGTAGCTGGGGAGGAGGATTTCATAACCAAAGGAGAGGACAATGTGGACTTGTTTTGTGTGAGTTTGTATTAAGTTGATTCTTCTTCTCTTTCGGCTTTTCCCATCAGGGGTCGCCACAGCGAATCATCCTTTTCCACCTCACTCTATCATGAACATCTTCTACCCTAACATTAGCCAACCTCATGTCCTCTGTTATAACATCCATATATCTCCTCTTTGGTCGTCCTCTTGTCCTCCTGTCTGGCAGCTCCATCTCCAACATCCTTCTACCAATATACTCACTATCCCTCTTCTGAACATGTCCGAACCATCTCAGTCTGGCCTCTCTGACTTTGTCGCTAACACAGGCAACGTGAGCCGTCCCTCTGAACCTCAACATCTTCATCTCTACTACCTCCATCTCAGCCTCTTGTCTCTGTCTCACTGCTACCGTCTCTAACCCATAGATCAGAGCTGGTCTCACCACTGTCTTGTACACCTTTCCTTTGAGTCTTGCTGACACTCTTCTGTCACACAACACTCCTGACACTTTCCTCCACCCGCTCCAACCTGCCTGCACTCGCCTCTTCACCTCTTTTCCACACTCTCCATCACACTGAACTGTTGACTCTAAGTACTTAAACTCCTGCACCTTCTTCACCTCAGCCCCCTGTAACCTAACGCTTCTACCTTGATCCCTCTCGTTCAAACACATGTATTCTGTCTTAGTACGACTGACCTTCATGCCTCTTCTTTCCAGAGCAAACCTCCACCTCTCCAGCTGTTCCTCCACCTGCTCTCTACTCTCACTGCAAATCACAATGTCATCCGCAAACATCATTGTCCAGGGAGATTCCTGTCTGACCTCATCTGACAGCCTGTCCATCAACATAGCAAACAAGAAGGGACTCAAAGCTGATCCTTGGTGTAGTCCCACCTCCACCTTGAACTCCTCTGTCTGACCTACAGCACATCTCACCACCGTCATACTTCTCTCATACATGTCCTGAACTACTCTGACGTACTTCTCTGGCCACTCCAGACGACCTCATACAGTACCACAGCTCCTCCCTCGGCACCCTGTCATATGCCTTCTATAAATCTACAAAGACACAATGCAGCTCCTTCTGACCATCTCTGTACTTTTCCATCAACATTCTCAAAGCAAAAACAGCATCAGTGGTGCTCTTACGGGGCATGAAACCATACTGCTGCTCACAAATCTCCACCTTCTTCCTAAGCCTGGCTTCCACTACTCTTTCCCACAGCTTCATTGTGTGGCTCATCAACTTTATTCCTCTGTAGTTGCTGCAGTTCTGCGTGTCACCCTTGTTCTTAAAGACCGGAACCAGAACGCTTCTCCTCTATTGCACAGGCATCTTCTAAATCTCTCTAGAATCCTATTGAACAAACTGGTTAGAAACTCCACTGCTGTCTCTCCTAAGCACTTCCACACCTCAACAGGTACGTCATCAGGACCAACAGCCTTTCCACTCTTCATCCTTTTCAGAGCCTTCCTCACCTCATCCTTTCCAATCTCTGCTATTTCCTGCTCCACAACATCCACATCCTCCTCCCTTCTTTCCCTGTCATTTTCCTCGTTCATCAGCTCCTCAAAATACTCCTTCCATCTTTTCTGCACACTCTCCTGGGTTGTTAGCACCTTTCCATCTCTGTCATTAATCACCCTTATCTGTTGTACATCCTTCCCATCTCTATCTCTCTGTCTGGCTAGCCTGTACAAGTCCTTCTCTCCTTCCTTTGTGTCTAACCTGTCATACAGCTCATCGTAAGCTTTCTGTTTGGCCTTTGCCACCTCCCTCTTCACTCTACGCTGCGCTTCCTTGTACTCCTGTCTACTTTCCTGAGTCCTTTTTACATTGCACTTCCTTCCAGCCAACCTCTTCCTCTGGACGCATTCCTGTACTTCCTCATTCCACCACCAAGTGTCTTTACCTTCTTTCCTCTTTCCAGATGACACACCTAGCACCTTCCTATCTGTTTCCCTGATAACCTCTGCTGTAGTTTCCCAGTCATCTGGAAGCTCATCCTGACCACCAAGAACCTGTCTCAACTTCTGTCTGAATTCCTCACAAGTTTCTTCATTCTTTAGCTACCACCACTTGGTCTTCTTTTCTGACTTCCCTCTCTTCTTCTTCCTGACCTCCAGAGTCATCTTACACACCACCATGCGGTGCTGTCTGGCTACACTCTCTCCTACCACCACTTTGCAGTCACTAACCTCTCTCAAATGACCTAGTTTACATAGGATGTGTACTCCTACCTCCACTTCTGTATGTCACTCTGTGTTCCTCTCTTCTGGAAGTAAATGTTGACTACAGCCATTTCCATCCTCTTAGCAAAGTCCACCACCATCTGTCCTTCCAGATTCCTTTCCTTTACACCAAACCTGCCCATCACCTCCTCATCACCTCTGTTGCCCTCACCAACATGCCCATTGAAGTCTGCTCCAACAACAACTCTCTCTCCTCTGGGGATACTCTCTATGACCTCATCAAACTCACTCCAGAATCTCTCCTTCTCTTCTAACTCACAGCCAACCTGTGGAGCATACCCACTGACTACGTTCACCATCACCCCTTCAATTTCTAGTTTTATGCTCATCACCCTGTCTGAGACTCTTTTCACCTCTAGGACATTGTTCACAAACTCCCCCTTCAGGATCAGTCCTACCCCGTTTCTCTTCCTATCCACACCATGGTAGAACAGTTTGTATCCTCCTCCAATACTACGTGCCTTGCTGCCCTTCCACCTTGTCTCCTGCACACACAGAACATCTACCTTCCTTCTCTCCATCATGTCTGCCAGCTCTCTGCCTTTCCCTGTCATCGTGCCAACATTAAAAGTCCCTATTCTCAGATCTATGCTCCTGCCTTTTCCCTTCTCTCTATGACAACAAACCCTTTTGCCTCCCCTCTTTCTTCGACCAACAGTAGTCAAATTTCCACCGGCACCCTGTAGGTTAACAGCATCGGTGGCGACTGTTGTTAACCTGGGCCTCGACCGATCCGGAATGAAAGTCTTGTGAATGATTTGCATGGTTATTTTGGCCAGATGCCCTTCCTGACACAAACCTCTCTATTTATCCGGGCTTGGGACCGGCACAGAAGTCACTGGCTTGCAACCCCTGTGGCTAGATTAGTTTGTATTAAGTTAATTATATTAATGAAATTATAAAATAAAAAATCTGAAGACTCCAGTTTGAGCCAATCAGAGCTGACTTCGGCTCGTTATGACGCCATGATGGCCAATAAGAAATGGAGGGATCACATCCATCCATCCTTCACCCTGGACCTCGCTGTGATCAGTCCATCACAGCAGAGAGGAAAGCATCAGGGAGGGGAGGGGCTGTGTGTGTGTGTGTCTACTTCTATCTTTGTGAGGACCTGTGAGTTAGCGAGTGTCCCCACAGCTACACACAAACGTGAGACTGCACTCACCTGTAGATGAAGACGGTCACAATAACGATGATGACAAAGACGAAGCAGATCACTATGGCAACCATCTGAAGCATCGACACCGTACCTGAGAACAAGAGAAGGGAAACCACACCGCTCATATCATATTTGTGTGAGTAGGCATCTTTGTAAGGACGTTTAAATGGTGTGTGGAGCACACGCAGCACCCCTCGTCCTCTCGCCTCTCTACCAGCGAGCTGTCAGATAAAAAATTCAGGACATGGACGATATGGACATAAGCCATGGAAAGTGATACCGACGTGCGAGACAGGCTGGTTTGTCGTTCTTAAAGCCGCACTCTGGGACGTCTGGAGGTGGAGATCCACCCGGCCATTGGAAGCTTCGTCCAGTCAGCATGACCAGCTGTCTGACACTGCTGTTATACACACACACCACCTACACACACACACACACACACACACACACAAGATGAAGATGAAGTGAGTTTTATCAAGTGATGGAACAGGTTCTGTTAATTTCAGAACAGCCAACAGGGGGTTACCTGAAACTCTCCAGAGTCGATGTCTGTCATGTCCCACAGAGCAAAGTCGATCTGTCTGTCTCCAAACTTGTCCATCTCCACCACACCCATCACTCCTGCAGAGAGGGTTGAATTTAAATACATGGCATAGTATCTATTCACAGTACAGTATGTACATGTACACAGTTCCAGTGTTTTTGCTTTTACAGCAAATGTTTTGTTTTTGTTAGCTGCAGAGTCCTGTGTGTGTGTGTTTGGTGGTTTAGAATATCAAATAAAATAAAAATACATTTTCGTCCCAGACTGGACCACTTACCCATCTTCTTCCATACTCTTACTGCCATTCATCCATCCATCCATCCATCCACCCCTCTGACGCACATGCCCAGTGATTAATAGCTGCTGGCTGTGTCACTGTGTGCCGCAGGATGAAAGCACAACAATCTAATATAGAGCAGAGGCAGCAGCCTGTTTATCAGCAGCATCAGCTCGTCCCAGCACCATGTTCCCGTCTGTGTCATTAAGCCAAACAACTGCAGCGGGAGAGAGCTCGGCAGCTAGCAACACAACGCAGTGAAGGCAACAACACAACGCAGTGAAGGCAACAACACAACGCAGTGAAAGTAGCAACACAACGCAGTGAAGGCAACAACACAATGCAGTGAAAGCAACAACACAACACAGTGAAAGTAGCAACACAACACAGTGAAGGCAACAACACAATGCAGTGAAGGCAACAACACAACACAGTGAAAGTAGCAACACAACACAGTGAAGGCAACAACACAATGCAGTGAAGGCAACAACACAATGCAGTGAAGGCAACAACACAACGCAGTGAAAGTAGCAACACAACACAGTGAAGGCAACAACACAACGCAGTGAAGGCAACAACACAACACAGTGAAGGCAACAACACAACTCAGTGAAGGCAACAACACAACACAGTGAAAGTAGCAACACAACACAGTGAAGGCAACAACACAACGCAGTGAAGCCAGCCACACAACTCAGTGAAGCAAGCAACACAACTCAGTGAAGCTAGCAACACAACTCAGTGAAGACAGCCACACAACTCAGTGAAGCTAGCAACACAACTCAGTGAAGCTAGCAACACAACTCAGTGAAGACAACAACACAACTCAGTGAAGCTAGCAACACAACTCAGTCAAGACAACTACACAACACGGTGAAGCTAGCAACACAACTCAGTGAAGACAACAACACAACACAGTGAAGCTAGCAACACAACTCAGTGAAGACAACAACACAACTCAGTGAAGCTAGCAACACAACTCAGTGAAGACAACAACACAACACAGTGAAGACAACAACACAACTCAGTGAAGACAACAACACAACTCAGTGAAGCTAGCAACACAACTCAGTGAAGACAACAACACAACACAGTGAAGACAACAACACAACTCAGTGAAGACAACAACACAACTCAGTGAAGCTAGCAACACAACACAGTGAAGACAACAACACAACACAGTGAAGACAACAACACAACTCAGTGAAGACAACAACACAACTCAGTGAAGACAACAACACAACACAGTGAAGACAACAACACAACACAGTGAAGACAACAACACAACTCAGTGAAGACAACAACACAACACAGTGAAGACAACAACACAACACAGTGAAGACAACAACACAACACAGTGAAGACAACAACACAACTCAGTGAAGACAACAACACAACTCAGTGAAGACAACAACACAACACAGTGAAGACAACAACACAACACAGTGAAGACAACAACACAACACAGTGAAGGCAACAACACTTTCACTGCAGGATGTTTGATCCCAGTTAATCAAACGTAGATCTAGATCTAGTAGAATATGTTCAGGAGTTCATTTGGTTTGATTTTAGTTAGTTTAGGGGTCAGATTTCTCCACATAGGGGTCAGATTTCTCCACATAGGGGTCAGATTTCTCCACATAGGGGTCAGATTTCTCCACATAGGGGGTCCGATTTCGGGGGTCAGATTTTTCCAGATAGGGGGTCAGATTTCTCCACATAGGGGGTCAGATTTCTCCACATAGGGGTCAGATTTCTCCACATAGGGGTCAGATTTCTCCACATAGGGGGTCCGATTTCGGGGGTCAGATTTTTCCAGATAGGGGGTCAGATTTCTCCACATAGGGGTCAGATTTCTCCACATAGGGGTCAGATTTCTCCACATAGGGGGTCAGATTTCCTATGGGTCTAGGTGTTGGAGCCTGTTGTTGTGTTTCCGACTCTGCTGTGCTCCCTGACCTTTGACCTGACTGATTTCAGTTTCCTGCAGCAGGAAACCAAAAGTTCCTTTCACAATAAAAGACACAGCTGCTCTGTAATCAACGTCGAATTGTGTCGGAGCTGTGACCTAACAGAGTCATTTGGATCAATTTTAACGCTCATTCTTTATTAAACCTGACGTGGAAGCTGTCTGATCTCGTTAGGCCGCCGTCTCCAGCTGAGCCCAGCTGTCACTTTCTGCACCCCCTTGTCTTTCTGCTGATGGAGTTTTTTCCTGTCTGTTCTGGTCAAGCCAGCCGTCCCTTTGTTGTTGTGTTTTTATCTGTTGTCCTGTCCCACTCTTTCTTGGTGGGACTTGTCTGATGTTGCCCCTTTCAATGTCACCTTACAAACATCTGGGGACAATTTGTCTTTATTTGACAGCAGAGTGGTGACACTCAGCTGGACCTGTTCTGGAGTCTTGCGCCTGTGGACTCTGTTAAGATTTGTCCAAATCAACTAGTCTCGCCTGTTTCTGACCCGACCGCCCGCTCATTGTCTCAGTGTTTGTGGACACTCACTGATCCGTCTCTAACAGTTTTACAGCTTCGGTCCATCTGTTGTGTATTTTTCCACATGACTAAATGTCTTGTATGTTTGTCTTTGAGATGTCTCATGAACTAAAACAACAGGAAAGTTTTTCTTTCATGTTTAAAGCAACATGTTGCTCTGATGGATGGAGACATTGTCACACTTGGTGAACCTCAGCTCTGACGACGAGGCACAGCTTGTTTCTCTTTCTTTGGCTGTTCCAAATCAATCCAGAACCTTAAACCCGGCGCCACGACATCAGCTGCTGCTTCATGTTGTTGGACAAGCTGCTGTGAGATCACGTCAGGGATCTCAGGACTCTGGAAGTTGAACTAGAGCTTGATTTACCTTTTGACTCAGCTTTTGCTTTAATTAAAAGAATCATTTTAAACCGTTGTGATTAATGATCCTGAGGATCCCAGATCCTCTCCTCAGACAGAACCAATACAGAAGCCGGTCTATGACAGGCTGAGCGACACGATTCCGGACGGTGGCTGAGGTAAACGGAACAACGGAGAACATGCAACTCCCCACAGAAAGGCAGAAAGTCTGTAGTTGTCCCTGCTGTCTGTAGTTTCCAAGCGGTCTGTGGTTTCCCTGCTGTCTGTGGTTTCCCTGCTGTCTGTAGTTGTCCTTGCTGTCTATGGTTTCCCTGCTGTCTGTAGTTTCCCTGCTGTCTGTAGTTGTCCTTGCTGTCTGTAGTTGTCCTTGCTGTCTGTAGTTGTCCTTGCTGTCTGTGGTTTCCCTGCTGTCTGTGGTTTCCCTGCTGTCTGTGGTTTCCCTGTTGTCTGTAGTTTCCCTGCTGTTTCTACTTTCCCTGCGGTCTGTAGTTTCCAAGCGGTCTGTGGTTTCCCTGCTGTCTGTGGTTTCCCTGCTGTCTGTGGTTTCCCTGCTGTCTGTAGTTTCCCTGCTGTCTGTAGTTTCCCTGCGGTCTGTAGTTTCCAAGCGGTATGTAGTTTCCCTGCTGTCTGTGGTTTCCCTGCTGTCTGTGGTTTCCCTGCGGTCTGTAGTGTCCCTGCTGTCTGTAGTTTCCTTGCTGTCTAAGGTTTCCCTGCTGTCTGTGGTTTCCCTGCTGTCTGTGGTTTCCCTGCTGTCTGTAGTTTCCCTGCTGTTTCTAGTTTCCAAGCGGTCTGTAGTTTCCAAGCGGTCTGTGGTTTCCCTGCGGTCTGTGGTTTCCCTGCTGTCTGTGGTTTCCCTGCTGTCTGTGGTTTCCCTGCTGTCTGTGGTTTCCCTGCTGTCTGTAGTTTCCCTGCTGTCTGTAGTTTCCCTGCTGTTTAAGGTTTCCCTGCGGTCTGTGGTTTCCAAGCGGTATGTGGTTTCCCTGCTGTCTGTGGTTTCCCTGCTGTCTGTAGTTTCCCTGCTGTCTGTAGTTTCCCTGCTGTTTAAGGTTTCCCTGCGGTCTGTAGTTTCCAAGCGGTATGTGGTTTCCCTGCTGTCTGTAGTTTCCCTGCTGTCTATGGTTTCCCTGCGGTCTGTAGTGTCCCTGCTGTCTGTAGTTTCCCTGCTGTTTAAGGTTTCCCTGCGGTCTGTAGTTTCCAAGCGGTATGTGGTTTCCCTGCTGTCTGTAGTTTCCCTGCTGTCTATGGTTTCCCTGCGGTCTGTAGTGTCCCTGCTGTCTGTAGTTTCCCTGCTGTCTGTGGTTTCCCTGCTGTCTGTGGTTTCCCTGCTGTCTGTGGTTTCCCTGCTGTTTCTAGTTTCCCTGTGGTCTGTAGTTTCCAAGCGGTCTGTGGTTTCCCTGCTGTCTGTGGTTTCCCTGCTGTCTGTAGTTTCCCTGCTGTCTGTAGTTTCCCTGCTGTTTAAGGTTTCCCTGCGGTCTGTAGTTTCCAAGCGGTATGTGGTTTCCCTGCTGTCTGTAGTTTCCTTGCTGTCTAAGGTTTCCCTGCTGTCTGTAGTTTCCTTGCTGTCTAAGGTTTCCCTGCTGTCTGTAGTGTGCTTGCTGTCTGTAGTTTCCGAGCGGTCTGTGGTTTCCCTGCTGTCTGTGGTTTCCCTGCTGTCTGTGGTTTCCCTGCTGTCTGTGGTTTCCCTGCTGTCTGTAGTTTCCCTGCTGTTTCTAGTTTCCCTGCTGTTTCTAGTTTCCCTGCGGTCTGTAGTGTCCCTGCTGTCTGTAGTTTCCCTGCTGTTTCTAGTTTCCCTGCGGTCTGTAGTGTCCCTGCTGTCTGTAGTTTCCTTGCTGTCTAAGGTTTCCCTGCTGTCTGTAGTTTCCTTGCTGTCTAAGGTTTCCCTGCTGTCTGTGGTTTCCCTGCTGTCTGTAGTGTGCTTGCTGTCTGTAGTTTCCGAGCGGTCTGTGGTTTCCCTGCTGTCTGTGGTTTCCCTGCTGTCTGTGGTTTCCCTGCTGTCTGTGGTTTCCCTGCTGTCTGTAGTTTCCCTGCTGTTTCTAGTTTCCCTGCTGTTTCTAGTTTCCCTGCGGTCTGTAGTTTCCCTGCTGTCTGTGGTTTCCCTGCTGTCTGTGGTTTCCCTGCTGTCTGTGGTTTCCCTGCTGTCTGTGGTTTCCCTGCTGTCTGTGGTTTCCCTGCTGTCTGTGGTTTCCCTGCTGTCTGTGGTTTCCCTGCTGTCTGTAGTTTCCCTGCTGTTTAAGGTTTCCCTGCGGTCTGTAGTTTCCAAGCGGTATGTGGTTTCCCTGCTGTCTGTAGTTTCCCTGCTGTCTATGGTTTCCCTGCGGTCTGTAGTGTCCCTGCTGTCTGTAGTTTCCCTGCTGTTTAAGGTTTCCGTGCGGTCTGTAGTTTCCAAGCGGTATATGGTTTCCCTGCTGTCTGTAGTTTCCCTGCTGTCTATGGTTTCCCTGCGGTCTGTAGTTGTCCCTGCTGTCTGTAGTTTCCTTGCTGTCTAAGGTTTCCCTGCTGTCTGTAGTTTCCTTGCTGTCTAAGGTTTCCCTGCTGTCTGTAGTTTCCTTGCTGTCTAAGGTTTTCCTGCTGTCTGTAGTTTCCTTGCTGTCTAAGGTTTCCCTGCTGTCTATGGTTTCCCTGCTGTCTGTAGTGTGCTTGCTGTCTGTAGTTTCCGAGCAGTCTGTGGTTTCCCTGCTGTCTGTAGTTTCCCTGCTGTCTGTAGTGCTCTTGGTCTTTTCTAAACGTCCAGCTTTTTCCTGGAACTGTCTCAGTGACTGATGAGCGTCGACTTCCTGACTTGGAAACAATGCAGAGGTTCAGCTTCGCTGGCGCTGGGGTCAGATTCAGATTCAGTGTAACATTTCCTTCATAATACTTTGAACATTCTGAATGCAGAACCTGTCTCACCAAGTTTTTACAGAGTTGTATTAGTGTATATGTAGTTAGTGTATCCAGTTTCTCTCTGATCAGTCGCTGGTTTATTAACTACTAAAGCCTGATCGACCAATCAGGAGCCTCCATTTTCTATATGGTTGCCATGAGAACAGGAGGTTGTTTATCCACACGTCTTCACTGTGTCAGCAGGGAGTTAGCGTAGCACCACAGTGTAAATATGAACCAGCTGGCTGTGACACTGGGAACAATGGGAAAACTTGGAATAGGAAGTCAGGACGTCTGGGACTGAAACCACTAACAGGGCAAGACTCTGATTGGAAGTTCAAAACAACATCATAAGATTTAATAAAAGAATGAAATACATCTGAGAAAACATGTCCTAGTTAGCTTAGCTTAGCATCACAATTAGAACAGGTAGCTTAGCTGAGCATAAAAGTTGGAAACAGCAAATTTAGCTTAGCATAAAAGCAGCCAACTGGGGAAACCATGCTGGCCAATCAGAACAGAGTTGTCTCAAGATGGATTACAGCACGAAGGCCTGGAAATTGTAAACTGTCCGAAACTATTTCAGTAGCGCAAAAACATACATCTGAAATTACGTGTAACTTTGGATCTGACAGTTTCAGCTCTAACACGGACACATTTAGCTTCACAGTGAAGGAGCAGCCTTTTATAAACCGGGTCATAAAGCTCAGGAACATGGTCCATTAATCAGAAATGTAGGTGAAACAATGACTTCATGTCTGTGTTGAGGCTTTAGATAAGACTTGAGATAAGTTCAGAAGAAAACAGTCAGACTCTGTTTTTACTGCAGCTGTCAGTGGGATATTTATGTGTTTTGTGGTTTTTTGATAAATTATATTATTTTTAATCCAGACTTTTCTCATCCAGCTCTGTGCTGTGATTGGTTGAGCTGAACGCTCCCATGTGGCTCAGAGGAGTTTCCAGAACACATGCGTGGGAAAAGACGAAGGAACACCACAAACATGAGTCCTCACCTGGGAAGGTTCTGTTCCACATCCTCCTGGTCACCACGTCATGTCTAGGCCTCTGGAGCCTTCCTGGTCTTGGTCCCAGTCCTCTTTGCTCGCTCAGAGACTCATTCAGAGCCTGAGAATACAGCATCACTCCGTCATAGAAACCTCCAGCGATCAGGTTATACTGACAGGGAGACAAAAAGTCAAGACATTCACCAGAATGTTTCCTGATCAGTTCGCTGCTGTTTAAAAAAGAGATCCGGTTTGTTTTGATGTTGTTTATTGTCAGTAAATCCCACCTGAGTCTTAAATACATAGTTTCAGTTTTAAACTACACTTGCAGGTATTGATTCTGCGTTAGTCTTTTTCTCAGATCCAAACATTTTCAGACAAATCTCAGGTCACACAACAACAGAAAAAATTGGTTTTAACTTTATCAAAGCAAGTGTGTTTGCTACCAGAGAGTCTTTGATGGTGAAGTTGAACATTTTCTTTGCGTCGCTCTTCAGAGTTTCCACAAAGTGACGATATTCTGGATTCTGAGGCTCCAGGTAGGTCAGCACCTTCACACTCTGACAACAGACAGATACAAAATATAGGTTATATAGGTAACTGCAAACAGTCCACTGACCTTATCTTACCAGCATCATTCACTCAGTAAAAAACTCTGGAGATATGAAGATAAACCTAAAGGACCAGTCCGTATTCAATTCTACTGCGAAACTGTGAAGTTCAAGGTTCCAGTCTCCTGGATATTAACTGTTAGTCAGGATCAATGAATTTCTATTGTAACTATTTAAAAAAGAATTCTCTTGATTTCAGAGAAAGTCAATAACAAACATTATTACAAAAGAAAACAAATTAAACACGTCTACACACTGAATCTCCTTATTGTACATGAAGAACGTGAGTCTGGGTGTCATTCTCAAGAACTCATTATTATTCCAGTCCTACATCAATGACATCACTGGGTCTGCATATTTCCTTTTACGCAACATTAACCCCCCCCCCCCCCCCCCCAACCCCTCCCATAACAGTGGAGAGGAAAAACTCCCTTTAGAGGAAGAAACCTCAAGCAAAACCGGGCTCAAGGTGGCCATCTGCCTTGATAAAAAGGCATAAATTAAGTTCTCAGCATCTCCCATGGACAGAGAAGACCAAATTTTTGCTGTGTTGTGTAGGTGAAAGAATTTCTTGAAGAAAAAGACTCTCAGGCTCTGAGAAAACACACAGTTGTCAACATTTATGGTTAATTGATCAAAGTAATGCCGGTGCTGAGGTGTGCCGATGACCAGCATCTCTGTTTTATCTGGATTAAGAAGTAGAAAACTGTGACATCCAGCTTTTTAGCATCGACAAGCAGGGCTCTAATTTAGTAGACCTGCATATGTATCTGTAGAGCTCCGTATCATCTGCATAACAGTGGAAGTTAACTCCATGACTTTGTATAATTTCACCTATCGGTGAAATGTAGAGAGAAAATAGGAGATGGCCAAGAACCGAGCCCTGTGGTACTCCATATTTCACTTTAGTACCTGTTGATGTGGTGCTGTTGTAAGAAACAAATTGTGTTCTATCCGATAAGTAGGACTTTACCACACAGGAGCCAATCCAGAGACACCAAATTTATTTTCAAGTCAATCTAGTAGTATAAAATGATCTATGGTGTCAAAAGCTGCACTGAAGTCAAGTAATGTTCAATTAGAATCCATGTTTGTCAGAAGTTCATGTACCACTTTGGTAAGTGCAGTAACTCTCTCCTCTTTGGCCTCCCCCACAAATCCCTCCATAAGCTCCAACTGGTTCAAAATCGAAAATCTGCTTGTTTTATCACCAAAACATCCTCTTTTTAACACATCAGTCCAGCCCACCACAACTTCACTCGCTCTATCAAATACAGATCTCCTCCACATATCCACCTCCGCCCGCCCCGTCAGATCTTCCTCTTCCATGCTTCTCACCGTGCCCTCTGCTCATCTCAGCAACACGTGGAGCAGATTTAGAGACACCGACTCTTCCTGTCTTCAAATCCAGATTCAAAACATACCTGTTTAAGATTTCACTATAATCTGTTATTGCCTCGTCCTCTTTGTTTTATTTGTTTGTGGATTGTGTTCAGAAAGGTGCTGTCAAATAAAAAGTATGATGATGATTATTGTTATTTATAAGAACAGCTGGAGCTACAGAAGCCAGACCCATACATTCAATGTTAAAAACCACATAAACAGAGAAGAAAAACCAGTAAAGGTCCCACTTTCCCACATTATTGAAACCTTTAACTGAATGTAGCCAGTGTGCGTGGAGAAAAGCTTGCAGTACGAAAGTATTTTAATATACAAACAGACAAGTCATTTTAGAGATTCTCACCCTGAAGGCCTGTCGGGCTGCGTAATCATCCTGGTCTCCTCTGTACCATGGTCTGACTGGGCCCTGTGCCCCTAAACCCTCAGCAAACAGATCAATGAAGAAGAAGACGTATTCTTCCAACTCCACCCCCTCCTTCCAGAGCTGCACCATCAGAGTCCTCAAGATATCCCAGGGACAGCACAGGTAGACAACTACAGAAGAAGAAGAAGAACTCCTCACATTATTTTCTATGAGAAAAGAAGGGAAGCAGGAAATATTTTTTGTCTTGTAAGAAGGAAGGAGCAGAGACAGAGGAGAAAACTAGAAGGATGGAACAAAAAAAGGAAATGAAAGAACACTGTTTTTGTCTTTTCTCATCCCTCCGTCGTTTAGTTCATACAGAGACACATGAATGCCTCCCCAGTCCCTGTGAGACCAAGACCCCCAGGCTCAGACCATGACAGTTTGTAAGCCTCTGTGATGGCTTTGAGTCTCTTTGTGTTTCACACAGAGGCACATCAGACTGTAGACCAGTTCTGGCCCAGTGTCCAGTTTCCTCCTCTGACCTCACTGCTCAGCTCGTCAGTCACCATGGTGATTATCACAGACCCCGCCTCTAACGTTCGTTATGAGCTGCAGATCAGTGACGGTGTGATCTCCCCTCGGAGCAGCCTCACAAAAACATTATTATTATTATTATAACGTTGTTGGTTAAAAGACTGTTTAATGTTCTCTGTGCTGGTGATGGGGGGGGGGGTTAAAGTGGCCTTTCTGCTCTGTATTACCTTCAGTCCTGATTTCCATTTGATTTCAGATTTCTGCTGCAGTCAGAGGACTCATCCTGAGCTCAGCCGCTTTGTTTCACTGTACAAACTGTGAATCTGTTTGTTCTGCACCTTCGATACCGGACATTTACATAATTAATGAAGTCACAGCCTCTGTCTCGGTGTGGAGACAGACGTCCGTATCGATGCTGCTGCTGCCGTGTGACCATCACACGTATTTAATAAAGTCACAGAAAAGCAGCGACAGGCGATGGTCACGGTGAGACAGAGTGTGAAAGCTGCCACGGTCAGGACATAACTGTGAGAGCTGCCAACAGTTTGACTTCTGTTAGACAACAACTGGATGAACATGATTCTAAACTGTCTTTTAGTTCATTAGTGGAATCGTTCCACACAAAATCTCGGTAACAAACAGGACTGTAGGTTTTCGCTACAACAACATTTTATGATTCCAGCTATATATATATATATATTCCATAGAATATTAATCTGAGAAAGAGCAAAGACACACACACACACGACAGTAATTACTCTCCATTCAATGTTGCCGGGGGCAACACATGGCCCCAGATAGCATGTGTTTTCAGCACATACATGTGTGTGATTCAATGTGTGACATGGTTATTTCTGTCATGTCAACATCAACCTGGCAACAAAAAACCGCCCAGTGTTCCCAGTTCAACGTGTCGAACTGGAACCAGCAGACGATCATCCGTGTTCGTTTCAACATGCTGTCATCACACACTAAACTAAACTAAACCTGCGTCACCCGTTTTCTGTTTTCATGTTCATGTCTCTGCACCACGGACGGGCCGGGTGAAGTCTCACAGTTAAAAAATAACAACACAGAAGTCAAGGTCCTGAAAATTATCTGATAGAGAGTCCACGGGTCGGTACCAGCCAGGACCTGCTGCACGTGGACCCTCTCCATGTGCAGCACTGGTCCAGCTGGAACATACAAACGAAGGGAGGGAGCAAAGCTGGGATTAATTTAGTTTACAGGTGGTCCAACACATGGTCTCCTCTACTTGTGAGGATCCTCACACAGTGCATTACATAGTCCTTAGACCAGAATCCTCACACAGCCCAAAGTGGTGACCACCAACTGTCAAGTAGAAAAACAACGGCGAGCAGGAAAGAAAAGAAAAGAAAGAAAAGATTGTCTAACCAGGGCTTGTACACCGACCACTAAAGGAACAAAAGAAGTCTCACCTCTGCCTTTCTCTCGAATTTCCTGGACCATTGCCCTGTAGTTGATGTCGGCCTCGATGAGGTGGTCTCGGATGGTGATGTTGCGGGTGCCGAGCACCGTGTAGAGCCCCTCCACGGCAAAGTAGCACTGCCGGTCGTCGTTGGAGTCCTTGTTGTCACTGAAGATGAGCATGACGTGCTGCCGCCACCCAAATGTGTCCTGGATACTGATGCCGAACTCGCCCAGTTTCTTGTGGGTGGGGCCTGTGTTGGTGACTGCGGCGTAAGGCTCAAATCCAATGGCGCGAGCTCCAGCTGTTACCATGGGAACCTCCCAGTGGGTCGTGAAGCGGGCAACAGGAGAGGAGGAGTAGTCGCAGCCAGGCCCGATGAAGGCCCAAGGGTCATGGGACAGCTTGAGGTCGACGGCAACCAGAGGGGCCATGGAGTCCGAGCAGAAGCCGTCACGGTTCTCCGAGCTGCCGTGAACCAGTCGGAGCTTCAGGCCCGGCAGCAGCCATGGGTCCGCGTTGACCTTTCCCACTGCCTGGTACAGTGCTGGCGCCACACGAGGCCACGACCAAGCATAGTCTGTGTTAGTCAAGGGCAAGATGGCTGCCAACGTCACCTCCTGAAGATCCTCAGTGGTATTTTCAGCAGACATAGATGATGCAGATGATTGGAGGAGGAGGAGGAGGAGGAGCCTGGGACACCTGGGTAACATGATGTTTCTCCTGTCAGACGAGCTGCAGGGAAAAACAGAGCAGAGGTATTTAAGAAGGAATAAAACAACCTGTTCTATGGACCAAAGTGTATCCTTGATAGAACTGTACGGTTTCTATTTCTAACTTTAATTTTTAATAAAAAAAATAAAAATAAATAATAATAATAATAATAATAATAACGACATTAATTCCCTTCAGGAGCTGCTGGGATTTCTGGGCAGTACGCCAACAACAGTTGTCCAATGCTAGATAGGGGCTCTGTGTATTTGTGGAACCACAAATAGGGAAGTAACATCTAAAATGAGCTCCAGGGATGTGTGAATGTGAAGTAAGTGAACATTCGCAGTAGGTCTCTCACGTTTGTCTCGAGTAGCTTCAGGTTTAGGTGCCGATGAGTCTGTGGTGTGTTCAAAGACACAGACAATCAGATAACAGATGCTCAGATATTTTCTTTGACTTTCAGCTCACATTCTCTGGCTGTGAAATGCTGAACATTTTCATTTAGTTTTTTTTTAATTTTAGTATTATTATTTTCAAAACTCACAGAAATAAAAAGTTTTTAAATTCCTTTTGTCTCAGATCATCTTGGACTCTGTTTATCAGTGCGGTTCTGCAGGATTCGATAACGTCACATGTTGTATTTCCCTCTCCCACATCTATGTGTTAATACTGCACAGTACTACTGTGTGTACTGCTGTGCACTGTTATTAGTACAATGCAATTTTACAGAAAATCCTTTTTTCACTGAAACAGTTTGTTTCTACTGTTTGTTTCTCTTGTTTCTACTGTTTGTTTCTACTGTTTGTTTCTCTTGTTTCTACTGTTTGTTCCTCTTGCTTCTACTGTTCCTCTTGTTTCTACTGTTTCTCTTGTTTCTACTGTTTGTTTCTTTTGTTTCTACTGTTTGTTTCTCTTGTTTCTCTTGTTTATTTCTCTTGTTTCTACTTTTTATTTCTCTTATTTCTACTGTTTCTCTTGTTTCTACTGTTTATTTTTATTCTACTGTTTATTTCTCTTATTTCTACTGTTTCTCTTGTTTCTACTGTTTCTTTTATTTCTACTGTTTGTTTCTCTTGTTTCTACTGTTTATTTTATTTCTACTGTTTATTTCTCTTGTTTCTACTGTTTGTTTCTCTTGTTTCTACTTTGTTTTTCTTGTTTCTACTTTGTTTTTCTTGTTTCTACTGTTTCTTTTATTTCTACTGTTTATTTCTTTTATTTCTACTGTTTATTTCTCTTGTTTCTACTGTTTATTTCTCTTGTTTCTACTGTTTCTCTTGTTTCTACTGTTTCTTTTATTTCTACTGTTTGTTTCTCTTGTTTCTACTGTTTGTTTCTCTTGTTTCTACTTTGTTTTTCTTGTTTCTACTGTTTCTTTTATTTCTACTGTTTATTTCTCTTGTTTCTACTGTTTGTTTCTCTTGTTTCTACTTTGTTTTTCTTGTTTCTACTGTTTCTTTTATTTCTACTGTTTATTTCTTTTATTTCTACTGTTTATTTCTCTTGTTTCTACTGTTTATTTCTCTTGTTTCTACTGTTTCTACTTTCATTCCTTTCTGCGACATTTTTACTTTGACGACACTGTTTGTGTTCAAGGAAAACTTCACAGTTTTCATCTGTATCAAACACCAGTCCGGACTCGGAACATCTAAACTGGTTTTTACTGGTTTTACTGGCTGGTCCCCCCGTTCCTGAATGACACGTGAACCTGAAAACGGAACCATCCCAGCGAGATTCGGGGTCTATGTGGACCTGACAGTCGGTTTAGATGATGGATTATTATTTATAGATTATGGGAGTTTACACACACACAGGTTTTGGTTTTATAGTCCTGGTCTCGAGACCCCCCCCCCCCAGGTTTTTTACCTGCTCGGTTCTTCAGTCCGTCGCTTCCTGCAGCTTCATGTCTCCGGCGGTGGACAAAGTGTTTTAACAGCAACGAACTCAACAGAAACCAGGTCGTGTTCCGAATCCGGCTTTTAAAGAAAGAACCAGGATGCAGGGTCCACCAGAGTCCACCAAAGTCCACAGTCTGTCACGGTCCAAACGCTCCGGTAACGTTCCCGCTGCTGCAGCTCCGGTCCGTCCGTGCGCATACCCAAAGGCACCGGCGGGCACGCGCACACAGGCACTCACTTTTAGGGAGGCGTGGGCGCGAGACTACCCATCAAAAACGGAGGGTGCGTGTGCGCGTTCTCGCTACTGTCCCCAGTGAATCGGCGGAGGATTCAATTACAGGAGACACGGGGGTGCGCGTGCACGCGCACGGGTGTTTGTATGTGTTTATGTGCGCCCCCCACTCCCCGCCCGGCTGCAGCTGATTGGCTGATTTTAAATCATTGGCTTCAGATGTTCAGTGTGGTACAGGGACCCTGAGGGGGTCTGAGGGGACTGAGGAGTTCTGATGGGTCTGAGGAGGTCTGATGGTCCGAGGGGACTGAGGGGTCTGAGGAGTTCTGAGGGGTCTGAGGAGGTCTGAGGAGTTCTGATGGGTCTGAGGAGGTCTGAGGAGTTCTGATGGGTCTGAGGAGGTCTGAGGAGTTCTGAGGGGTCTGAGGAGGTCTGAGGAGTTCTGATGGGTCTGAGGAGGTCTGAGGAGTTCTGATGGGTCTGAGGAGGTCTGAGGAGTTCTGATGGGTCTGAGGAGTTCTGATGGGTCTGAGGAGTTCTGATGGGTCTGAGGAGTTCTGAGGAGTTCTGATGGGTCTGAGGAGTTCTGATGGGTCTGAGGAGTTCTGAGGGGTCTGAGGGGTACTGGTGGATCCAAGTGAATAAAGGTTAATTTCACCAAAAACCCTTTTTTCGTGTCTTCTGTTCTCAAGTAAACAGTTTCTGTTTTTGCTTAGTGACACTATTTGGACTGTGGTGCAGGGAGTCCAGGAGGCTTCTGTGTAGACGGGTTGGGGGCCATCGTGAATGTTCTGTCCGTTCTGGCTCACTCTGCTGGTTTCTTCAGACCTAACCTGGAGCAGTCTGATTTTATGTTAATGATCACGTGTCAGTAGTCCAGGTGTTGGACCAGGACAGACCCTGTGCTAGGGTTGTAGTCTCAGTCTGGACTCTTCCAGTCTATTGCAGCTCTTTGCTGCCTAAACAGAACCAACTGTGGTCTCTGCATTTTCCACCTGCAACTAGAACTGGTCTTTGGCCCAGTGGAGCGCTCCAGAACAGAACAAGTCCACGAATTGTGACAGGAGACGAGGAGTAAAATGTTTGTTTTTCTGAAGGGACTTTTGAATAGTGTGATCCTGGTGCTACGGCGTGGTGACTTCAGATCAGCGTGTTGTTCCTGAAGTTAATGGACATGTTTTAACAGGATACACCCGGTCGACCAGGAAATCACTTGGTAACTCACAAACACAAACTCTCCCTCTTTGTACCTCTTCCTGGAAATGATCACCACCCAGCGACACACATTAAAACACACACACTCCCTCTCCTCCTCCCACACTCTCCTGTTAATGAAAACACTCCTGTCTGACAGTAAGCACTGCACTTGAATGCACCACGGTCTGCTGTGGGTCCGGTGAGACGTTCAGGAGACCAAAGACTCAAAGTAACAAATAGAAAATCAATCACACAGTTCTCAGAAACAGGCCCCGTTAACAGCCAGACTTCAGAGTTCTGGTCCACTTCTTATGGTTTCCGGAGCGATTTGTCTGAAGCAGCAGCGACATCTGGTGGAGAACCCCAGTTACGTCACTCTGCGTCACTGACCTGCCGGTTCCGTTCACGCTGGGCCACGGAGACTGTAACAGACCGGAAGTTTTCACAATAAAAGCAGATAACCTGAGCGCAGGATTTTAGTTTTATTTATGAAATTAGAGTTTAATATTTCCACAGTTTGAATTTTATGTGTTCTGTTGAAAACACCTGCAGAAAGTTTCTGAGCCAAGTGTCTGCTGATACCAGTTTAGTGTAAATACAACGTCCCAGTAAATTTCCAGTCCAGGAAGTTCTGAAAGTTAAAAGAGGAAAATGTTTCAACTCAGGTGTTGATGGGTTTTAAAGGGGGACTATGTAGTCCCGGATAATCTGCTGCACTTTGGTTCATTATCATCACCTGTCTGTACTCACAGGTAAAGTATTAACACCAAAAACTAATTTACAAGGGAAAGTCCTGCTCTCACCACCATCTAATTATTAATCAGTGTTAACGTGAGCAGCAACAACTGATGGAGCTGGTCAAGGAGCTGCTAGACTAAGTAATAGATTACTTTTATTATCTGATTAAACTCTCAATCCACAGCAACGCCTTCAGTCTCTGTTCGTTCCAAAGCTCAAATATTAAAACGTTTACATGAATCAAAGAAAAACAGGTCAGATCCGTCATCTATCGTGACTGATTTTATCATGACTGATTTTTATATAACTGATTTTTGTCATTGCTGATTTTATCATGACTGATTTTTATATAACTGATTTTATCATGACTGATTTTTATCATTGCTGATTTTATCATGACTGATTTTTATATAACTGATTTTTATCATTGCTGATTTTATCATGACTGATTTTTATATAACTGATTTTATCATGACTGATTTTTATCATTGCTGATTTTATCATGACTGATTTTTATATAACTGATTTTATCATGACTGATTTTTATCATTGCTGATTTTATCATGACTGATTTTATATAACTGATTTATCATCGCTGATTTTATCATGACTGATTTTATCATGACAGATTTTTTATATAACTGATTTTATCATCGCTGATTTTATCAGCACTGATTCCATCAGCACTGATTCCATCACTCACCTGTTTTTTTAATAAACTTTATTCTCAGTTCTATTCTGTAAAAATAGAAATAGTGTTTTTTCACATTTTGACATTAAATGTTACAAAGCTGTTAAATGTTACATGAATGTTTCAGGACAGTTCAGTTTCTTCTGGTCTGTGAAGAACCATTGCAGCAGGAACCTAAACCCTACAGCTGAATGAAGTCTGGCTGCTCACCGTCCTCCCTCCTGTTGTCCAGATGGACCTTCATGTGGACGTCTCTGGAGCGTTTCTCCTGGTAGCTCTTCCCACAGACCCTGCAGCTGTAGGGTTTCTCCCCGGTGTGAGTCAGCAGGTGTTTCTTCAGGTCGTTCTTGGTGACGAAGGCTTTCCAGCACTGGTGGCAGCTGAAGGCACGCTCCTTTTTGTGGAAGCGGATGTGGGTCTCCAGGTATCCTTTGGTGCTGAAGCTCTTGTAGCAGAGGCTGCAGCTGAACGGCTTCTCCCCAGTGTGGGTCAGCATGTGGGCGTTCAGCCCTCCCACCTGCCTGAAGGTTTTCCCGCAGACACGGCACTGGAACGGCTTCTCGCCCGTGTGGATCCTCTTGTGGACCTCCAGGACGTGGACTGACGCCAGACTCTTCCCGCAGGTCTCACAGGGGACGCGGTGGGCTGGTTTGTCTCCGGTGTGGTTCCTGATGTGAGTGGTCAGAGCGCCATTATCTATGAACGTCTTCCCGCAGAACTCGCAAATGTAAGGTCGCTCCCCGCTGTGGATCCTCTTGTGGCGCCGCAGAGCACCAGGCCGTGGGAAAGACTTACTGCAGACGCCACAGCGATACGGTTTGATGCCGGTGTGACTCCGCATGTGGGTCTCGATGTTCTGGTAGGTTTTTCCACAGATGTGACAGATTTTACCAGCATCTCTGTGAGTCTGCAGGTGGTCTGACAGGGTCTCTGACGGCAGTAGACTTTTGCCACAGATGCCACAGACAGACTCTGCTGAGTGAGTCTTCGAGTGTTTACTCAAACCGCCTTTGCTCTGGAAAGACTCACCGCAGACTTTACAGCAGAGAGGCGTCTGAGTCCAGGTCTCGTTCTTCTGGACACCTTGGACACTCGCTGCCTCAGCCTCTTGGTTCTCGGAGTCTGCCAGAGCCTCAGGGTCCTCGTTCTTGTGGGTTTCCCATGAGTGACCTCTGCTGTGAGTCTTTAAGGCACTGCTCTCGATGAAGGCCTTCCCGCAGCGCTGGCAGGTGTAGGGCCGATCCCCACTGTGGATCTTCTTGTGACGCCTCAGCGCTCCGGGTCGGGGGAAGCGTTTGTTGCAGACACTGCAGCGATACGGTTTGATCCCCGTGTGGCTTCGCATGTGCGTCTCCATGTTCTGGAACCTCTTCTTGCAGATGCTGCAGGTCCCGCCGGTCTCTCGGTGGGACTGCAGGTGAGTCCGCAGACTGTCAGACGACTCCACATGCTGTCCACAAACGCCGCAGATGCTTCGAGAGTCCCGGCAGTGTGTCTCAGCGTGTTTCCTCAAGAACCCTTGGCTGTGGAAGAAATCACCGCAGACTCTGCAGCAGAGCGAGGCCGGCCGAGGCGACCTCAGTCCAGAGCTCTGCAATCTGTCTGTCTTTGGTTTCTGTGCCTGGCCGACCTCCTCACTCTGGTCTCCATCATCCTCTCTGTGGGTCTTCAGGTGATCCTGGAGCAGCTGGATGTAAGTGAAGGTCTGTCCACAGATCGGACAGACATCAGCGTTGGTCCTGCTGTGGATCTTCTTGTGCCTCCTCAGCGCTCCAGGTCGGGGGAAGCTCTTACCACAGATGTCGCAGCTGAACGGTTTGACTCCCGTGTGGCTCCTCATGTGCGTCTCCATGTTCTGAAACGTCCTCCTGCAGATGTGGCACGTCCCCGCCCCGCTGATGGTTTCTCTGTGACACATGAGATGTTCTGACAAGCTGTCGGAGGACTGGAGATGTTGTCCACAGACCCCACAGAGACGCTGTGGGTCGTCCGAGTGCGTTTCCACATGTTTCATCAGATTCACTTTGTGGCGGAAAGTTTTTCTGCAGACGACACAGCGGTGCATCGCCGGCTGCTCGGCCGCTGTCTCCTGCTGTCTGCGACCACCGGACCTCCGTCCTATGTCTGTCCCCGTCCTGCTTCTGTCTTTACAGGCGTCGTTGCCTCCCCCCCAGTCGTTGTCGCTGTCGGCTGCAGAGACGTCAGAGGAGTCCGAGCTGGGCCGGACTGTGGGGGGGAGGATGGAGTCGACTCCTGTGGACAGGGGCTGGTTTTCACCCTGACAGCTGATCCTGAGGGCGGACGTGCTGATGGAGTCTGAAACGAAAGGACACAAAAATAAAGGTCATCATGTTTCTCAGGTTCCTGAACTCCAGAGTCTCTCAACTGAAACCAGCACAAACCAGTCATCATAAAACCACCTGATCCTGAGATGTGACCAACAGAACCAAGGCCTCCAGAACCACCACATCAGGGTCCGGGTCTGAGTAAATGAACATATTTCTTCTTAACTTTACTTCATGACGTTTTATTATATATAAAATATTTATATACGTTGCTGTCAGAACAGAACCAGCAGAACCAGCATGAAGTGGTAGTACTTGTACTTGTACTTGTACTTGAGTACTTATCATATGAACTGTTCCACAGTAACCACATGAAAGTTCTGTTCTCAGAACAAGTATTCTGAAGACCCTCCCCGGGTCCTGGTCCGGTACCGCCTCCTCCCTACACCCCATCTAGTTTCTAATTGGATGACCTGGTTACCTAGCAACAGTGGGGCAGGAGATGTGGCTCCAGCATGACAGCAGTCTGTTTGGACTCACCTGTCCGGTTCAGTCGGACTACCGGGCTCAGCACCGCCTCCAGGAGCCGGCTCTGCCGCTCCAGCTGCCGCCGGTACTCCTCCACCTCCCGCTCCAACAGCCCGACGATCCGCTCCGCCGCCGCCGACAGCCGCTCGGTGAGAGCGAGCCGGAGGAGCTGGAGCAGGCGGCCTTCGGAGGTCCCGGATCCGCCGCTCCGCTTTTCTACCAGCCCCAAGACCTCGTCCCCGACCCGTCTCAGCTGGTCCGACACCGAGTGCATCAGGGCCTGGAGCCCGTAGCGCGGCAGGACTTCGGTCAGAGACATCCCGGTGCCGAGCTTCATCCGCCGGCCAGCAGGAAGGAAAACATCCGGGGTTTGTTCCGGGTCACCGGGTTCTCACCGAGAGCAACGGAGAACCGGAGTCTGACCCCTGCTGGACCGGAGGGCACCGGAAACTACGAATAGCCTCCTACTAAATAAATACTTTTAACGTATTATTACTGGGTAAATACTCAGATCCATATCTCTGATTGTTTAGTTTGTCTTTATTTAACCTGAAGCTTTGAGTTTGTAAGATGTTTTTTAAATACTTGTAGTACTTCTGATGGCTGTGGATGGAGAACAGATCGCTGCCCTCCACGCCTCACTCTTACTCTGCCTTGTCTTGTACTTCACTTGTAAGTCACTTTGGATAAAAGCGTCTAAAAAATGACTAAATGTAAATGTACTGATACTAGTAATATTGGAAAAGTGTGTACTATTACTGCTAATAATAGTACAACTCTAGTGGTATCCATTAGTAGCAAATAAGCTTAGTAAATCTTAGTACTATGCTACATACTTAACTGGTGTCGTTTCATGTATTTGTACTGCAGTATATTATTATTAGTATATAATTTGTCAAAAAAGTGAAAAAATTTTTTGTTGATTAACAGAAAACTTACAGTAAAACTACTGAATGCAGTATTTTTACTGCACAAACACATTTCATTTATTTAGAAAATACTTGACGAGATTAGTTTTGTGTCCGTTTACACATGAATGAACCTGTAACACAAACGTTTTTCTATTATGTTAATTAATGTTTAATTATAAAAATGTCAAAAGTTAAAGTTTGGTTTGATCAAATGTTTTAGAATAAACAAACTAAAATCTGATTCTCAAAAGACCAAAACAATCGTTAAGACTTGTAACCATGGTAGCAAGTTTTATGGTCTCCATGGCAACTGTAGTACTGCAGAGGGAAAACAGCTGATTAATCGGAACCAGAGACTTTATTTACTTTGACTCACAAACAGAACAATTCTTATTATTTAAAGTCGAATGTTTCAGAAACCGGCTCAGGTGAAAATTGGTTCTGGTTTGAGTGACTGCCGGCGACTTGGTGTAAACACCGAACCTCAGCACAAGCTGCAGGACTCATTTGTGTCCATCTTTTCTCTCCATGTCTTATAAAGTCAGGATCTTTGCTGAACATAAATTCTTCAAAACTAAAAAAATTAAAGCTGTGTGGAGGTGGAGAGGTGCTGCTGACGGAGCCTCGTCCTTCTGAACATTCAGTTTCTACGTCTGCTTGATTAGAACCTTTTGCAGGTTCTTGTTTACTGTAATCTGAAAATGGCCTGTGGGGCCTCAGAGTAGGTTTCACAGGGACTTTGTGGTTCAGCTTCAGAGGAATTTATTTTTCTGTGTCTGTTGCAGCTCAGTGAACTGAGTTCAATCTCCCAATAAATCTGAACCAGGTCTGAGGTTTGGGCCCTGAACTCAAAGGGATTCAAATCAACTTCTGAGTCTGGTTGTACAGGTCAACAGTCTCCTCTGTGCACAACCTGCCGACAGGCCCTCTACAGCTGGACGAATCTTGAGTAGAAACTTTCCATCCTCTGTGGATCTGAGTCCTGATCCAGCTCTGGTCCGGTCTCGTCTTCTCCTGCTGTGTGGACTTTGAGGTGCCCGTTGAGGGAGCGTTTGGCCTGGAAGCTCTTCCCACAAACCTTGCACCTGTACGGTTTCTCCCCTGTGTGAATCAGGATGTGTCTTTTCAAGTCCACGTCCTGCATGAAACCTTTCCCGCAGACCTGACACAGGAAGCGCCTCTCCTTGTTGTGGAAGCGAACGTGAGTGTCCAGAGTCTGTTTCTGGGTGAAGCCCTTCCCGCAGAGGCTGCAGGAGAAGGCCCGCTCGCCTGTATGGATCTTCAAGTGCGTCTTCAGGTTCCCACTCTGGTTGAAAGCCTTACCACAGAAGCTGCAGGTGTACGGTTTCTCCCCGGTGTGGATCCTCATGTGCATCTGCAGCGCGGCGTGAGCTGGGAAGCTCTTCCCGCAAATGTCGCAGGTGTTGCTGACATCGCGGTGGGAGTGCAGGTGAGCAGCAAGTCTGCCGGCAGACTCGTACTGGTGTCCGCAGAGTCCGCAGCGGCAGTCTGGGTCCTGCAGGTGAGTCTCTACGTGTTTCACTAAGAAGATCTTCCTGTCAAACGTGTCCCCGCACACTTTGCAGACGTAGGACTTCGCTGAGCTGCGGTATCTCTTCAGTCTGAGGGGGTTGTCCTTCTTATGGGTGGCCATATGTCGCCGCAGGCTGTGCTGCTTCCTGAACTCCTCTCCGCAGATGCTGCAGGTGTGAACCACTTGGCCACGGTGCTCCTGCATGTGTCGCTCTAAAGACGACATGTGACAGAAGGCCCGGCTGCACTCGTTGCATTTGAAGGGTTTCTCTGTGACGTGGACGCGCATGTGAGACCGGAGGTTTCCCTTCTGGCTGAACTTTTTGCCGCAGACGTCGCAGCTGTACGGTTTCTCTCCGGTGTGCAGCCGGACGTGCAGCTCCTGCGCCAGGATCGACTGAAAGGTCTTCCCGCAGAAGGCGCAGGTTTTGCTCCACTTCTGGTGAGTTTGAAGGTGGCTCTTCAGGTTGTCGGCTGAGTCTGAAAGCTCTCCGCAGAAGCCGCAGCGATGGTCTGCGTTTTTGATGCAGACCTGCAGCACGTGTTTGAGCAGGAAGCCTTTCCCGTGCAGAGCGCGCCCACAGACGTGGCAGACGAAGCTCTGCACGGGGGCCCGGGTCTTCCGCTTCTGCAGCTGACTGTGTCTGATGCCAAGTCGCGGTCGGCCTCGCTTTCTTTTCGTTGGAGGACTCTGTTCGGTCCAGTCACTGTCGGGGTCGTCTTCACTGGGGACGGCTGGGCTACTCGGAGAGAGGGGCGGGTGGTTGGAGGGGGAGGGCGAGGCATCGCTATCGACGTGTTCGGGTTCAGTCTGGTTCTGGTCTGCTGGGTGTGGGGGCTGGGGGCCTGTCTGGTTCAGGTTCACTGAGTGCAGCAGCTCTGAGGAGACAACAGCAGATGTCAGTTTCTTTATCTGTCAGAACCAGTGAACACGTGGAAACACTGTCAGTAGTGCTGTTCCTACTATTTATTGTTGGTAAATGGAAAGTGACCGATGATCAGATCAACGACAGGTGGATGTAAAAAGCGTGTGGACTTGTCTGAGAAAACACTGGGATGTTTGACCAGAGACAAGGTTTTAAAGACAAACCCGGTACACACACTAAAACTAAACATGGATCCAGTCTAAACTATTTCTGTGGTTCTGTGGTAAATGTATGTGAACCTCCAGGATCATCAGGTCCACCCTGAATCCTCACTGTCAACAGTTAAAACCTACAGCTGAAGGACGTCTGATGGAAAACAACTGCAGGTTTGGTGGAGAAAGAGAAATGTACTCGTACATCATGATGATGATGAGGAGGAGGATGAGGATGCACATTTTCCCTGTTTGTTCAGATTTGATCTGTCAGTGTTCAAACGACCTTTTTCAAACGTTGCACAATCATTACAGAACCTGATGTTTGCTGACTCACAAACTGGTCTGTACACGTCCGGACGTGATTATAACCCTAAACCTGAACCTGAACCTGAACTCACCTACGGGTTATGGAAAGGTGGTTGCACTTTACTATCTGATCTACTTTCCTCTTACTGACGGGGCTTTTATTTTGGAACAGAGCGGAAGTATGGCTCGGTGCGTGTGTGAGCTACCTCCGGGTCCTCCCGGTGCTCCGGCTGCGGTGAGCGGGGACTGACCTGCTCTGTGCAGCCTGACTTCAGGCTTTAGCACGGCATCCAGCAGCCTCCTCTGGCGGCAGATCTCCCGTTCCGACCGCTCCACTCGGTCTTCGTACTTCGCCACGGTTTCCTCGAACAGACCGACGATCTCCTCCGCAGCCGCCGTCAGCCGCTCGGTGAGCAGCGCTCTCAGCGCCGGGATTTCGGCCGCTTCGTCTCCTTTCTCCACCTGCAGCAGGAAGTCTTCAGCGGCGGCGCTGATCCGCTCGTGTACCGACACCCGCAGCAGCTGCACGGCGCACATCTTCCTCCTTTTCTCCAGCGAACAAAGAGCGCAGCGGGGAGGTAAACACACTCCGAGTTCCGCGTCGACGACGCTTCGCTTTGAGCGGAGCGAAGCGGACTGAGCGAACAGCGAACTCTGCTGGACCGGAGGACAGGTGTGAAAGTGAGACAAAGTGGAATCATTGACTGTTGGTTCAGGGCTTTGTAGACTGTCTACTGCCCAATAAAGAGAAAATACTTCAAACCGTGTTTATAGTACACTGTACTCTGTTACTATAGGTATTTAACAGATTTCTTACTTCATGTCCTAGAAGTGATGAACCAGGAGTATTTACTGGATTCTAATTACTGACTTCTTGTGCTCTAACATCTTTAATTCATGTCAGAATAGAAATTTTTCTGTTCTCCAGAGAACAGTCAGAGAACGTAAGAGAATAAGGTTGTTTCCATAGAGAGAATTGGGACGTGTCCGAAGTGTGGTGAGACAGGTTATAACATCTTCTCCATCACAACTAATTATTTTTCTGAATGTCACCTGAGAGCAGGATGTAAATGACTCAGTGTCCAACTTTTCTATGTTGTATGGAAAATGTTTTTCAGGTTCAGTCCGTTGTTCCAGACAAACCTACACACATGTAAAATAACATGAGAACATGTTCGTTAACGCGTGTCTTTGAGCTGCAGCCTCATGTTCAATGTTCTCTGAGTGAATCTCATTATCAATCAGATCATCAGCTGAGGTCTGATCATGTTTCTGTCACAGACACGTCACATGGTCAAGATTCACACAGGAGACAACTGGAACAAGGCTCACACACACTGGTCACTGGACTTTATTAGGTACACCTGTGTATATAGAGATACTGTATGTATATGATTCATCATTCATGTATATATACATGAATGTATACATATATATCTTTAATTTAAAAAGTAGCACTTAATACTTAAGGAGGATTAATTACTTTGGAATGAAGAAAGGGTTAAGGTAATGATGAAATGTGATTATGAATAATTCAGGATTCTACTAAAGTTTTAAGCTTTTCATCAACGACTTCTTCTGTGGTGAAAATTATTATAAATTTTCCCATCATTTTACTCCCCACTGTTAATTAGAAACCTTTAAATAAAGAGGACTGGTTTGAACATTTTAGAACTTATGTATTGGACACTGAGTTTTGACATAATGTTTTTATCCATAAATATAAATGCCTGTTTTAAATATTTTTTTTTATTGCTTTGATCCATCTTGCTCCTGTTTCTATTTTTGTTTGTTTACATGTTCTTCTTCTCTCTGTCTTTAGAATTTGTTTAAATAAAGGCTGATTGATCATGTGACGGTGAACACCAAACGTTTCCGTTATTGTTCACGTGGTTTAATAAAGTTCTTGTTTAAAAATACTGTTGCTAGGAAACGGTAGGCTCTGCCGCGCCGCCTCGTTGCTAGGATACAGCGAACCGCGCCGCCATTGCTCTGGATCGGACAAAACACTTAGTCCGTTTGTCACCGAACCGTTTACGGCGCCGAGCGGCAGGATGGAGATCGTCCATGTTTACACGAAGCTTCGCGGTGAGTTCGGCCGGCAGTGCCTCTTCTCTGACCGGCCTGCCGAGCTGCTGGTCGACGTCCCACCGGACCCGAGTCTGGGTCTGCAGTTCATCCAGAAAACCCCAAGAGACCAGGCGGTGCAGGCCTGCAGGGACATGTCCGAGCACCAGGTGGGTTTACCTGTCTGCAGCGACGTCATTATCTGAAACCACGGTGACGTCGAATCACGTTACGTCTGAATAACTTATTAGCATAGAAGTAGAAGTACACAAAGGTAGTACTCCAGTAAAGCAGTAGTAAACATGTAGTTACTCCACTACAAGTACTTACTCAGATACATAGTACATGCTCTAAAATGTACCTCAAGACCAAAAGTAAGTACTGCAGTAATAAAGTGGTTTCTCTGAGTATTTGTTCCACATGTTCAGAACCAGTTCTATGGAGGAAGAAACTGTTTGAAGTACTTATTAAAAACAAAGATACTGTGGAGAGTAAAAGTACTACAGTAAACATGTAGTTGTGTCTGTGGTTTTTAAATGACATCACAAATGTCGTCGTGTTTCTGCGTCCAGGTGAACACGGAGCGCTTCGAGTCCGACAGCTGTGGCATTAATCACGTGGAGGGGGGTTGGCCCAAAGACGTGGACCCCGACGAGATGGAACAAACCATCCGCTTCAGGAAGAAGGTGGAGAAGGACGAGGGCTACATGAACAGTATCCTACAGCTGGGCAGCGTAAGATCAGACCACATCAGTCTACTTCAGACCACATCAGTTTACATCAGACCACATCAGTCTACATCAGACCACATCAGTCTACATCAGACCACATCAGTCTACATCAGAACACATCAGTCTACATCAGAACACATCAGTCTACATCATTCTACATCAGACAACATCAGAACATATCAGTATACATCAGAACATATCAGTCTACATCAGACCACATCAGAACACATCAGACCACATCAGAACACATCAGTCTACATCAGACCACATCAGTCTACATCAGAACACATCAGTCTACATCAGAACACATCAGTCTACATCAGAACACATCAGTCTACATCATTCTACATCAGACAACATCAGAACATATCAGTCTACATCAGACCACATCAGAACACATCAGACCACATCAGAACACATCAGTCTACATCAGACCACATCAGTCTACATCAGACCACATCAGACCACATCAGAACACATCAGACCACATCAGAACATATCAGTCTACATCAGACCACATCAGTCTACATCATTCTACATCAGACAACATCAGAACATATCAGTATACATCAGACCACATCAGAACACATCAGACCACATCAGAACACATCACTCTACATCAGACCACATCAGTCTACATCAGAACACATCAGACCACATCAGACCACATCAGTCTACATCAGACCACATCAGTCTACATCAGAACACATCAGTCTACATTAAAACACATCAGTCTACATCATTCTACATCAGACAACATCAGAACATATCAGTCTACATCAGACCACATCAGACCACATCAGTCTACTTCAGACCACATCAGTCTACTTCAGACCACATCAGTTTACATCAAAACACATCAGTCTACATCAGACAACATCAGAACATATCAGTCTACATCAGAACATATCAGACAACATCAGAACATATCAGTCTACATCAGACCACATCAGTCTACATCAGACCACATCAGTCTAGTTTAGTCCACATCAGACCACATCAGTCTACATCAGACCACATCAGTCTACATCAGACCACATCAGTCTAGTTTAGTCCACATCAGACCACATCAGTCTACATCAGACCACATCAGAACACATCAGACCACATCAGTCTACATCAGACCACATCAGTCTACATCAGACCACATCAGACAACATCAGAACACATCAGTCTACATCAGACCACATCAGTCTACATCAGACCACATCAGACCACATCAGTCTACATCAGACCACATCAGACCACATCAGTCTACATCAGTCTACATCAGAACACATCAGACCACATCAGTCTACATCAGACCACATCAGACAACATCAGAACATATCAGTCTACATCAGACCACATCAGTTTACATCAGAACATATCAGTCTACATCAGTCTGTATCAGAAAACATCAGTCTACATCAGAACACATCAGACCACATCAGTCTATATCAGAACACATCAGACCACATCAGTCTATATCAGAACACATCAGACCACATCAGTCTACTTCAGACCACATCAGTCTAGTTTAGACCACATCACTCTACATAAGACCACATCAGTCTAGTTTAGACCACATCACTCTACATAAGACCACATCAGTCTAGTTTAGACCACATCACTCTACATCAGACCACATCAGTCTACATCAGAACACATCAGACCACATCAGTCTACATCAGACCACATCAGACCACATCAGTCTACATCAGACCACATCAGAACATATCAGTCTACATCAGACCACATCAGTCTACATCAGAACACATCAGTCTACATCAGACCACATCACTCCACATCAGACCACATCAGTCTACATCAGATCACATCAGACCACATCAGTCTACTTCAGACCACATCAGTCTAGTTTAGACCACATCACTCTACATAAGACCACATCATTCCACATCAGTCTACATCAGACCACATCACTCCACATCAAAACACACCAGTCTACATGACTACTCTGGCTGTGATGTCACTGTGTACAGTGTGATGTCACCATATGATGTCGTTTTTTGTGGTCCAGATCATGGAGCACTGCATCAGACAGAACAATGCTGTGGACATCTATCAGCTGTACTTTGAGGACGAGGAGGAGGTAGAGGAGAGTCTGGAGCCTCCATCTGCTAAGACCATCAACGTTTTCAGGTAAAAACTCATCCATGGACTCGGACCGATTGATGGCACTGTGACTGTTACTGGACTTCCTCTCCTGTGTGTCTGCAGAGACCCTAACGAGGTGAAGCGCACCGTCACCGGCCTGTCCTGGCATCCTGATGGCGGCAGGAAGCTGGCGGCTGCCTATTCCTGCCTTGAGTTCCAGAGAGCCACCAGAGACATGAGCCTGGACTCCTACATCTGGGACATCGGTGAGTTGCAGAGACAGGCACAGTGGATTTAGACCCTCCACAGAGCCTGGTCTGGTCACAGGTGTGTTTTACATTTCAGAGAACCCGAACAGACCGGAGATGACCTTGAAGCCGGCGTCTCCACTTGTCTGTCTGGATTACAACCCCAAAGATCCCCACACTCTGGTTGGAGGCAGCTACAATGGGCAGATTGGTGGGTTCTGGTCTGGACTGAGAGACAGGTATTTTTCTATTTGTGATGAGGTCTGTTAACCTGTGGGCATGTTTGTTTCAGCGTACTGGGACACCCGGAGAGGGAGTCAGCCGGTAGAACTTTGCTCTGTGGAGCAGAGTCACAGAGATCCAGTCTACAAGATCATCTGGCTGCAGTCCAAGACCGGGACAGATGCCTTCTCTGCCTCCACCGACGGACAGGTGGACTGGACTAACCAAGACTATGTAAATCAGTGGAATGATCTTTACTTATAAGAGGTTGAAAATTAAAAGCCTCCTCTGTCTTTGTCAGGTGCTGTGGTGGGATGTTCGCAAGCTGAGCGAGCCCACTGAGCGCCTGGTTCTGGATCCAGGCAGGGAAGGGAACCTGGACAGGGCTTTAGGAGCCATCTCTCTGGAGTTTGAGGCCACCATGGTGAGTTTTTTTCTGTTCTGGATATAAGACCCCTCCACTCAGATTTCACCATGAGACACGTCCACTTAAGAAAAACAGGCCGAGTCCAAGGTTTGACAGAACCAGATATGTAGGATCAGATTGTCACTGATACTGGCTGCTGCTATGGTCCGTCTCTCCATTTTCCAGACTCTAGGATTCTTGGATTCACAGAGGTGTTACATTCTGAGATGCTCTCCTGTCTGTTGCTGTTTACATTTTACTGAAGTAGAATACATCCAGACACAGAAAGGTCTTACTAGGAGCAATTACCTCCAGAGAAACGATGCCGGGTCAGTGGGTCGAACTCTCTGTACAGATAGAAAAACAAGGGTTTAGTGCGGCATGCTCTGCTTATGATGAGTGTTTACTCCAGATCTCCAGGTGGCGCTGTTCTAAATGGTGCCACATCAGCTACTGTTCTTTCTGGTCTGTGGTCAGTTTTTCATTTTTCCGTTAACTTGTCGTCCATGTTTCAATTCTAGCAGTGCATTTGACACACATTTGATGCTGTCCTGTACCTACTGGGCTTCAGCCTCTATGTCTCTGTCCTCTGTATTTGTCCAGCCGACTAAGTTCATGGTGGGGACCGAGCAGGGCGTTGTTTTCTCCTGCAACCGGAAGGCCAAGACCCCATCTGAGAAGATTGTTTGTACGTATGACGGACACCATGGACCTGTCTATGCCCTACAAAGAAACCCCTTCTTCCCCAAAAACTTCCTCACTGTGGGGGACTGGACGGCCCGAATCTGGTCTGAGGACATCAAGGAGTCATCCATTATGTGGACCAAGTAGAGATCCGAAACAACATCCTGCTCAGTTAGACTCAGCTTTAAACCAGACTTTAACCGCTGTGTTTTGCTTTTGTAGATATCAAATGGCGTACCTGATGGACGCCTGCTGGAGTCCAAGCAGACCTTCTGTCTTCTTCACTGTGAAGACGGACGGCGTCCTGGATGTCTGGGACATCCTGTTTAAACAGAATGACCCCACTCTGAGTCTCAAGGTGCTGCAACCTGACCTGTAAAAATCACCGTGGTGTTGTTTGGTGTTGATGGTAACGTAGCTGTTTTGTCTTCAGGTGTGTGACAAGGCTCTGTACAGCCTTCGTGTTCAGGATAATGGACGACTGGTGGCGTGCGGGTCTCAGCAGGGTGGAGCAACGCTGCTGGAGATGTGCTCCGGACTGTCGACCCTTCAAAAGAATGAGAAGAGTCTGCTGGCAGCTGTAAGAAACACTGGGACACCTGCTGATCTGAGATCTGAGCAGGAGAAACAGACAAGCAGCCCCATGTCTGAGACAATTGAAGAAAACTAAACCAAGTTGCAACTAAACTACAACTAAATTAAACTAAACTAAGCTAAGCTACAACTAAACTAATTTAAACTAAACAAAGCTACAACTAAATTAAACTAAATTATAATAAACTAAGCTACAACTAAATTAAACTAAATTATAATAAACTAAACTACAACTAAATTAAACTAAACTAAGCTAAGCTACAACTAAACTAATTTAAACTAAACAAAGCTACAACTAAATTAAACTAAATTATAATAAACTAAGCTGCAACTAAATTAAACTACACTAAGTTAGAACTAAATTAAACTAAACTAAATCAAACTAAACAAATCTACAACTAAACTAAATTAAAACAAACTAAATTAAACTAAATTATAATAAACTAAATTATAACTAAACTAAACCAAGTTAAAACTCAATTAAACTAAACTTTATTAAACTTAAATAAATTAAAGTAAATTAAATTTAACTAAACTACAACTTAACTAAACTAAACTTGATGAAGGTGATTAGTTTAAAAAAATAGAATCTGCAGGTTCATCCTCTGTCACCGTGGTAACCGTTGACGATAAAGACGGACAGATACGGCCTCAAAAGATAAAAACTTAAACCAACAGAAACGGCTGGTTTGTTTTAGTCACACAAACAAAAATAAACCTTGGTGTTAACCCACCAACACGACTGTTAGCAGCTGTTAAACCGTGCGAGGTGCAGGTCTGATGAAGACCATGGACACAGTTGAAAGCTCCTGTTGTTTGCAGATGTTTGAGCGCGAGACGAAGCGAGAGAAGATCCTGGAGGCTCGACAGAGAGAGATCCGGCTGAAGGAGAGGAGTCGGTCGGAGCAGAGCAGGGAGGACGATGGAGGACGGGAGGATGGAGAGGAGAGTCCCGATCAGTTGATCGACAGAGCTGAGAAAGACTTCTACAGCGTGGTGGAGACGGAGCTGAGGAGGAGGAGGGAGCGGGACGAAGAGACGTGCCCGGTACTGTTCATCTTATTCTTTCTTTTCCCAAACTCCAGAGACAAATCTCTCCTGATTGATTCATTTGATTTTAAATGTATGTGTTTTTCAGGAGAACGGTGACTGTGAAGAAAACGTGAAAGAAGCAGAAACCGTGAATCAAACCGAATAGTCGTTCTTTACTGTTTAGTCTTTTAGTGATGGCAGAAAAGTTCACACTGTAAATTTTGTTCAATAAAAATCATTTGTGATAAGCAAAGAAGGAAACTTTATTTCAGTACACGGTAAAAGTTAAGTTATAAAATCAAGTGACGAGAAAGCCCCGAGCCACAAGTAACAAAAGGTTTCGGTTTAATGGATCCAGAATCCTCCAGAGATTTGAATACATTTTAATAGAATTCTTATTTTAAAGTTGTGTATGTGTGTATGTGAATAAATAATAATTGAATCGACAAATATAAAAATGTCTGATCAGAGCGATATGTCAGCATAAAAAAAAAAAAAGTAATCAATAGAGGTTCAGAAACACAGCGTGAAGGAAAAAAGGGAGAAAAAGAGGATAGAACCACAGGATAGAACCGGTTAACGGAGGATAGAACCAGAGGATAGAACCGGTTAACAGAGGATAGAACCAGAGGATAGAACTGGTTAACGGAGGAAGGAACCAGAGGATAGGACTGGTTAACGGAGGATAGAACCAGAGGATAGAACCGGTTAACGGAGGATAGAACCAGAGGATAGAACCGGTTAACGGAGGATAGAACCAGCTCTGCTGAGGCTGACTAAGACAAACTGTAGCTGGGATGGAGCTGCTGGTTGTGACCGCAGCTGTGCTCCAGTTCTGGTTCTGATTGTCCACATCAGCTCATTCTGGTTCCAAACTGTGTGAGCCACTCAGCAGAGCTGTAGACAGAACGCAGGTGAACGGTGACCTGTACAGGTGATCTGCCACCTGTCTAACTCTTCGTGCAGTAATTATTCAATCTGAACTAAACCCAGTTACAGCTACAGTTGGTGACCAGGTTTGGAGCTGGAACTCTTTCAGTGTCTGAGTTACAGTGATACTGCTGAGGGGGAACCCGCTCTCTGTGGACTCAGGAACAAACATTCACCACCGTGACCTTTCGGTGTGGAACAGTCCTCATGTAGAATGTCACTGATTGTTTCTCTGATAGATGCAGAGTCGGTCCTCGTACAAAGTCATCAGAGGACAGGACTCCTGCAGGACTCCAACACTGTGGGCGGCGGTTTGCAATCTGCCAATAAACAGAAGAGCAGAGCCCCCCAGACCAGACAGTCCCCCTCCCCTCTGAAGCTGCAATGTTCTTTCTACCTCCCATGTACACTCCCTTTTTCTGTTTTGAATGGAATGGATTCTATTCGGTTTGCTGTTCACATATTCCATATTTCTATATAGCACGAAAAACTTTAAACCCACTGAAAGCAAGTGATGCAGAACAAGGTTCGAAACATTTGAATCACTAATGTGTTTTAAGTGATATCAAATGTGACAGAATGCTATTTCTAGAAAACATTTCTGTTGAGTTCTCATGTGACCTAGATGGAAGAAGTTGGACCAATTGTAAATCTTATACATTATTTTATATTTGTGGACATGTCATTAGAGTCAGAATCAGAATCAGCTTTATTGGCCAAGTTTGCACAGGACAAACAAACAATTGGATGTGGTCTGAGTCTGTCTTTTGTGCCCTCTGCTTGCATGAAACATGAATTATTTACATACTTAATTACAATTATGTACATAGTACACAGTTCACTATGTCACATGGGGTTATTGCACTGAGTCCTTGCATTATGGGATTGGACAGTTCAGCTCAGACACAGCTTGGGGGAAGAAGCTGACTCTGTGTCATGTGGTTCTGGTGGCTACAGCTCTGTAGCACCTGCCAGAGGGGAGGAGCTTGAACCGTTTGTGTGCAGGGTGTGTGGGGTCAGCAGTGATACTGACAGCCCGATTTCTGAGTCTGGACCGGTACAGGTGTTGGATGGAAGGAAGCTCAGTCCCAATGATCTTCTCTGTTGACCAATCACCCGCTGCAGTCTTATTATTATTTTTATCTATGTGCTGAACTTCTGGGGATGACTTGGACAATTTATTTAAATAAAAACAACAACAGCTATAAAGTAGGTCTACGTTCTGAAATGAGGAGTGTTTGTGTGCACTGAGCTGTACCTGAGAGTACTCTCTCCACCGACCGGCCTTGAAGGAGGAACAAAATGTTGATTGTAAAGGTGCATTTCACCAAATCTAAATGCTCCCAAACACGCGACCTCGTTCTCTTCCTTGATCCATTTTCCAGATTCATCTCTGCTAATATCTCTACCTCTACTTGTCTGTACCTCCTACACCTGCAGACAGGTGACCTGCATCCCTGACTGGGGATCAGTCCAAACCTGTTTGTACTGTCTGTGGTTCAGCTGTACACTGACCGAACTGACTCAGCGTTACGTTAGCAGCTGGTTCTGTTCCGGTAAAGACCCACCTCACCCACCTAGGGTTCGGGAATTTGAAACGTGCCACGGTCACTTAGATCCAGCTTCAAAGCCGTGTTTCGAACGGAAGTGTCGTAAATATTTTGACAGGATCAGTTCCACCTGCTTTTATTTCGAAAAGCACCGGAAGTCTGCCTGTTGAACCCGGAACAGAAACACCGTTGGCATCGTTAGCGGTTAGCAGCAGGGATTCAGCACCCGGTTCTGTCCCGACTCTCGGTGTGAACATGTCACGGGTCCAGAAGCTCCGGGTCTTCATCAGTCAGCGTCTAAACGCGGCGCTCGAAGAGATTTTAGCGGTGTTTGAGAAAACGATCGTTAAATACGAACAGGAAGCGGCTCTGAGCCAGGAGGTGATCTCCCGCCAGCACGCGCTGCTCTGCGCACTCCACAAGCCCCTGATGGAGGTTCCGGCCCCAAGTGAGTCCTGGTTCCTCACGGGTCCTGTCCTCTGGACCTTGTGGAGCAGAAAAACGATTGTTTTACGTTAACACCTGATCAGTTCGCAGGTCTTTGGACTGTTGTGATGTCTGAAAAGTCCAGTCTCAGGTTCTGGTTGTTCTACTCTTCTACTGACTTCAACGTGTTCCACAGAAACCTGTTACTGACCTTCTTCCTCTGATTCCTTCTGATTTTCTGTAACGACACCTGTCATACGTGTTCAGAACCTCTGTCTTATTGGGCCTCACGTCATCGTTACGTAGAAGTTTATGTGGAGCTTCGTCCCAAAACTCATCAACAAAGAAAATGAAAAAGGTTTCATGAGGTTTGTTGACTGTTGTCGTCATGAATGTGTCAAAAGACGCCGGACTCCAGTTTTACACTCAGCACCGGTCCAAACCTGCAGAACAGTAAATCAGGTGCACTGTAAGACGAGTGTTCTGGACTGAACCAGAGTTGGTTCTCGCAGCCTCTGAGTCGCTTCTTGTCTCCTGGTCTTTGTCAGAACCTGATGCAGTTCTAATGATGTTTCTTTGTTTCCTGCAGACTCCTTCGCCCAACAGCTGATGGTGAGTAAAGAACGGGTTCAACCTGAGCACCAGGACCAGGACCCTCAGCCCTCACATGCAGCAGAGGAACAGGGGGGAGAGCAGCATCCAGACCCGGAACAGGCCGACATCATTCAGTTCACCTACGAAACCAGTTGTGGATCAAGGCCAGAAGAGGAACTGGACAGGCCTCTGTCCGAAGCTGGATCTGCAGGTCCAGATCAGGACGTCCAGCTGGTGTTGTCATCTGAGACTGAAGACAGTGACGACTACAGCAAAGACTCTGAGCCCAGATCTGTTTCAAACAAACTGAAACCAAAGACAAGTTGTGGACCAGGACTCTTTAGGTGCAGGGTCTGTAACAGGACTTTCAAAACTCGCGGGTTTCTATTCAGAGACACGAAGGCTCACCTTCAGGAGCCAGACCAGGTATGTGGTCTGTGTGGGAAACGATTCCAGACTGCTGACGGTCTGAGACTTCACATCCAGACTCACCAGTCCCCTGGGAGAAGGAGAGAACAGCAGAACCAGACCAGAACTGAGAGCACAGAGAGACCATTTCACCAGCGTTCAAACTTCAAGACAAAGCCCAGGATCCATGAGGAGCAGAACCCGAAGGACTGTGAGAACTGTGAAAAGAGTTTTCCACAGGAAAAAAAGAGCAAACACAGATGTTGGCCCCAGAAGACAAACCAGGACCCACAGAGTCCAGATTGAACCACGAACGAGAGGAAGATGAAGAATCCCAGTTCTAAAATTTCTGCAACATCGTCATGGTGACGTCACTATACGGTCTCTCGTTGAATGATTTAAAAAGATGCTGTGAGAAAAGAACTTATTAGTTACATTAATCAAATTCTACATCTGCTTCTTTGTAAAAAAAAAAAAAAAATTATTTTCAAATTCAGAAAAATCCTAAAGCTAAAATCACAGTTTTTTAGTTTTAGTTTTGAGATTATCACAAAAAAACTCTTGGTTTCAGGGTTTAGATTTACACTGAATGTGTTTCGGACATTTGTTGGTTTCATGTTGATTTTCTGAATCGTAATAAAAACTTTCTGCTGACAACCTGTGTTTTCAGTTTTCGTCTTTGTGTGAACACATGAAACAAATGATGACAGTTTTTAATTTTAGCAGAACGTTGATACCTGAACTGTGACATCGAATCAATCAGTAATTCGCAGTCAGCTCTGTCCCACAGTGCTGCAGTACACACATCATTTACTTCAGTAAAAGTATCTTTAACACAGGCAGCTTGTAAATTACAATGATCAATGAACTGTTTCATTGTATTAATCTGATTTCAAATGTAACTAAAGGAGTCAAAAGTAGTGGAGTAATCTATGAAATGTAGTGAAGTAGAAGTACTACAACTTCAATAGCAGAAAATGAAAATACTCGGAAAACCCTTAAATTTGTAATTAAGTAAATCTACTTAGTTACTTTCCATCACTGCACACAGACTACAGCACTAGTCCTGTCCTGTGGATCTGGAGTCCAGACGTGGATCCAGTTTTTGTGTCTCTAAAGTTTGTTGTCTGACTTCGGGGCTGCAGGACTCCAGACGTACAAGGCGAGAGGCAGAGTGGGGGGAAGTCTGCTCTGTGGTGGTCTGTCACGGGACTTGTGGTCTCCCTTCTGACGACGCCGGTTTCCAGGAGGCCGCTTCTCACCGGTTGATTGAGTCTTCTCTCTGTGGTCTGACCCTGATGGGCGTCTCATGTCTTTGTGCTTACCCTCTGAAGGTCCGCTGTCTCCCTTGCAGTCGGACTCTGGTCTGTCCTCTGTGCTGATGCCGGTCCGTGGCGGTCTGTCCACGGCGAGCCCTCTGGTCGACTTCACCTCTGGCTCGTCGATGCCCTCGTTGCTTCTTTTGGCGCCTTGCTGCAGATCTTTCAGGTAGTTCTGCCTCTCGATGTCATGACCTCTGCAGGAGTTAAAGAGCTTCACAGCCACAGCAGGGTCCAGTCCGTCCACATCTATGAGATACCTGCAGACCAGGTACCCAGTGCGGTTCAGGCCGTGGGTGCAGTGGACTCCGATCAGCTTGTTGTTGTCCTGGTTCTCTTTCAGAAATTGTCTCGTGGCCCGTTTGAAGCTCAGGATGGCAGCATCAGAGGGAACCTGATGGCCTTTGGTGAGGATCTTGATGTAAGACCAGGTCTGTGGGACGTCTGTTAGTTTGTAGTATCTGGTGGTGAATGTGAGGTCGATGATCAGACCCAGTTTCTGGTTCTGACTCTCTAGAGAGTCCATCAGGTCCCAGAAACCAAAGGAGTCTGACTCTGGGACCTGACAATTCAAAGATGGATTTAAAGGCACTTTAAAGGCAATGAACCGAGTCCCTGGGATTCTCAGTCCTGTACAGCGGTAGTCCAGCCATCGGTCCGGTACGCCGTTCTTCTTCTTCTTCTTCTTCTTCTGGTTCGGCAGCTCAGCGGCTCCAGGTTCCCTGATGTTTTCAGTTTCTTCTTCCAGCTTAAGATTTTTAAACATTGACCTGAATAAAAGAGAAAAATCATAGAAAATAATCTCATTAGTAACCCTGTCGGCTCTAACCACATCCAGTCAGAATTCTAAAAATTTACCGATAAATCTGTTTTATTCATTCCGTGATCTTTATATTTCTACATGTGCTGAAACACGGAGCAATGCAAATACAGTTTTTATACAATATTTACAACTATAACATGTTGGTAGAGTTTGCCAGAATCTATTGCTAAATTAAAACTGATTATATATATATATATATAAAGCAGATTAGAAAGAACCACTAAACTTTCATATTTGGGAATGGAGTCTGGTCAGAAGTTCGTACCTGGTGTAGAATTATTATTGCGTTTTCGCCAGAAAGTAAAAGTACAAAAACGCGTTAAACGTAAAAACACGACGAATTTACAAAATTATTTCTACAGTGTTCATAAAGTTAGCGATTAGCATGTTAGCAATCCTGGGGCCATGCTCCTGCTGTCGCAGTAATATGACGTAATTACCGAACGTACGGAACGTCGACCCGGAAACGGCCTCGCATTGTTTACGTTTTGCTCTTTGTTCCGCTGCAATGTCCAAAAAACGGTCCAGAAACACCGAGAACCGGAGCCTGAGAACCGTAATCGACCAGCAGCTGGCGGCGGCCGCAGAGGAGATCTTCAGGCTGCTAAAGGAGCGCGGCCAGGCGGAGCTGGAGCGGCTGAAGGAGCTGGTGACGGAGCGGATCACCGCGGCCGTGGAAGAGATCTTCACCGTGCTCAGAGCGACCCGAGCGGCTGGAAGAGAACCGGAGGAGCCCGGGGAAAGTCCGACACCAGTACCCGGAGCAGGCAGGACAGGTTAGCGTCCGGACACCGAGACTTCAAATGTAGCTTTCTTATGTTTTCCAAAGCTTTGGTCCGGAAGTTTGTAGCAGAAAGGAGCCGCTGTTTGAATCCATGGTTTAGTCTGTGTCAGAAAAAAAGCTGAAAGGAAATAAACCGACAGAGAAGATCTGTTGTCTCAGCCTCACACCAAACTCTGAATGTAAGAATCCGATTTACCTTCTGCAACAGGTTTTAGAAATGAGACATTATTGGAGTCAAAGGATTTACATTCGATCTTACAGAATATACAGAACGTGTTGTCATTAAAATCCACTTTAGCCAGTTCCTTTCTCAGCTGATCTTCTGCATCTTACCATGAGATAAAATGTGTGTTCTACACAAAGTCGTGTGTCTGAGGCCATGAACACAGAAAAACAGTAACACGGATAAAATAGCTCACGTTGGTTTACGACACGGCCACCTGAAGGAGTTACAACTTTAAGTGACTTTTGGTTGTGATCACGATTCTCTGAGCCAGTGATGAAATGCGCCTGTTTCACTTAGTTTTATTAACTTTTACACTCCTCTGTTTCCAATATATATATATATACCGCTTCAGTTCAACACTGAGTGCATCGCAGTGCAACTCAGAACACACACACACACACACACACACACACACACGTTGTGGATGTAGAAGTTGTTCCCATTGTTGACTTCTTCCATCGGACTGTTTGGTGTCTGTCTGAAGTCTGTCACAGGACTGATCTGAGGAGCAACACCAACACTTTCTGTGCAGTAAACATGTGTTGTGTGTTTTTCTCTGCAGAGTTGTGTCTATCAGTGGGTGTCAGCAGTTTCTCTGATGAAAAATGTCTGAAGGGTCATGTCTCTGTGGATGACCGACTAAAGAAGCTTCGGCCTGGCACATCCACAAGTCCAGAGACCACCTCTGACCCAGACCATCCACCAACAACTCCCTGCGATCCAGCTTGTGAGGAGGATAATGACGACAAAGACGGGGTGACGTGTCACTACTGCAGAGTGTGCGGGAAGTCCTTCGACAGGAAAGGCTTTTTGATGAAACACGTGGAGAAACACTCAAAGGAGTCAGAGTGTCTGTGTGGTCTGTGCGGGGAGCGTTTGGACTCCAGCAACGGTCTGAAGCTGCACCTTCAAACTCACCGCGACAGCAACAGGACCTGCGATGTCTGCGGTAAGAAGTTCCCTTCGATCCGAGCTCAGGAAACGCATCGGAGGCTGCACACTGGAGAGAAACCTTTCAGCTGTCACGTCTGTGGAAAAGGCTTTAACCAGAAGGGTAACATGGTGACGCACATGAGAATCCACACGGCAGAGAAGCCGTTCAGGTGCAACGTCTGCTACAAAGAGTTCAGCCACGCCGGCTCTCTGGAGCGACATGCGAAGGCCCACGACGGACAGACGCCATTCAGCTGCAAAGTCTGTGGGAAAGGATTCACAAAGACCGCTGATCTGAGGCGACATGCACAAACCCATGAGCCCAACGAACAGTCTCCTGTGAGGAGTAGTCGGAGGAAACCAAGTCTGACACCTTCTCACTGCTGCAAGGTTTGTGGGAACGCCTTTCACAATAAAGGTAACTTTGTGCGGCACGCTGAGACTCATGTAAACAACCCTGGTTGTCGCTGTGGCATCTGTGGAGAACAGTCAGAGTCCTCAGATAGTTTGCAGGTCCACATCCAGAGCCACAGAGAAACCAGCAGGATCTGCGACATCTGTGGCATCAGCTTTAGGGACATGGAGATCCACATGAGGACGCACACAGGCCAAAAGCCCTTCAGGTGCAAAGACTGTGGCAAGGACTTCCCTAGGAAAGGTTCTCTGGAGCGGCACTTGAAGCTTCACGCTGGCGAGAGGCCGTACATCTGTGAGTTCTGTGGGAAGACTTTCATTGAAAACACTGTTCTGAAGAGACACATCAAAAGCCATACAGGCGGGAAACCCAGGATTTATTCCTGCGACATCTGTGGGAAAAAGTTTTCAATGAGCCAGCATCTGGATGTGCACAAGAGGATCCACACCGGGGAGAAACCATATACCTGCAGGGTCTGTGGGAAGAATTTCAGGCAGATTGGCAATTTGGACTCTCACATGAGGATCCACACGGGTGAGAAGCCGTTCATCTGCAGTCTCTGCGGGAAGAGGTTTCGCCAGAAAATCTCACTGGAGACGCACGAGAGGTTCCACAAGAAGGAGAAATCATTCAGCTGCCAGCTTTGTAGCAAAGGCTTCGTCCAGAAGATCGATCTGAAGAGACACATGCTGACGCACACCGGGGAAAAACCCTTCAGCTGTCGGATCTGTGGGAAGAGCTACCAGGAGAAACGCTCAGTGGATGCACACATGAAGGTCCACACCGGAGAACGAGTTACCAAAGATTCAGATGTGACTCCGAAACAACAGGAAGGAGTTCACTCTGACTTCATCCAGCTGTGAACCCATCAGAGGTTGACAAGTATTGAAATTGTTTTATTTCTTTTACTGGTCATTGAAGCCAGATTTGCACTAAAGGGCCAAAAACAAGTTCATTTCCACTAGAGAAATGTTTTAGGGACCCAGAGAAGTTTTCAGGTTTTCAAATTAAATCCCTGCTCTGAGGGACATTTTCAGATTGAACGCTGCTACGTCAGACTCTCTCCTGTACAGACTTGTGCTCTGGAGGTTTGGACTAATTTAATGAATCTTTGGTTGTGAAAGTGAAGCAGAAACACAAACAAAAATGTGTAAAAGGGACTTAGGACTCAGTTCCCAGTTAAGTCCTAGAGAAAGAAGTTAAACCTGATTTAACACAACTGTTTCTGGACCATCAGACAGCAGGAGGATGAATTTAAAATGTTCATGAGTTAGTTAAACTCATGACAGAGTAATAATACGGATTACAGATGTTCTGTGGGGTTTAGGTCTGTGGTTGGCCTGTCAGAGACTCAGAGAGATATAGACCTAAAAGTACATAATTTCATCACGTCATTTTGGCCTTAAGTCAAGTCAGCAAACAGTGTTTCAAGTGAAACAGACACAATGAGTGACCAGACATGATAAAAACACTAAACTAAGTTACTACAAAATAAAATAGGATGTAATATTTCCTTTACAGCTGTTTGTGTGGTCCACATTTGCTCCTTCACTTGAATCCTTCTTTTTCAGCTGTTTAATTTGGCATCATGTGTTTTTACCAGGCTTGTTCTGTTGGTACTGTTGGACCAACATGTCATATTGAACCGGTGATATGACTAAATTCTTATCATGGATGATACGATCTGACGCTTTAGAAGTGGTTTTAAACCCTGGTCCTGACCTTTTTTGTTGTCCTTGTTTTTGACTTTAAGTTAGATTTCAAACCCACTAAGCTGCAAGAAGTGAAACTGCTTGAATTAAAGCTCTAATAGGTGAAATCACGACTTTATTAATCCTTAAATCACCAAACACATGAGCCACTTCTGCTGTTTTAAGTCTTTAGAAACTGAAATGTTGCAATAAAACAGTTTTTATTGTTTGCTGTAGTATTTTTTTTTTTTAATCATCGCTTTCTTTTCATTTCACACAAAAGTCTGACAAACACTGTTTTGATGTGAAACATTTTTAAAAAGATGAAGCGTGATGTTGGAGGTTTGAATCCTGTAAGAAAATCTGTCACAGACCTGCCGGTTATTAGTTTCAGTCATTGACTAAAAGCAGAGAAAAACAGAACATAGTCCGTTCACGATAGAACACAGAAGCAGAACTGAACCAACAGTCAATGATTCCACTTCGTCTCACTTTCACACCTGTCCTCCGGTCCAGCAGAGTTCGCTGTTCGCTCAGTCCGCTTCGCTCCGCTCAAAGCGAAGCGTCGTCGACGCGGAACTCGGAGTGTGTTTACCTCCCCGCTGCGCTCTTTGTTCGCTGGAGAAAAGGAGGAAGATGTGCGCCGTGCAGCTGCTGCGGGTGTCGGTACACGAGCGGATCAGCGCCGCCGCTGAAGACTTCCTGCTGCAGGTGGAGAAAGGAGACGAAGCGGCCGAAATCCCGGCGCTGAGAGCGCTGCTCACCGAGCGGCTGACGGCGGCTGCGGAGGAGATCGTCGGTCTGTTCGAGGAAACCGTGGCGAAGTACGAAGACCGAGTGGAGCGGTCGGAACGGGAGATCTGCCGCCAGAGGAGGCTGCTGGATGCCGTGCTAAAGCCTGAAGTCAGGCTGCACAGAGCAGGTCAGTCCCCGCTCACCGCAGCCGGAGCACCGGGAGGACCCGGAGGTAGCTCACATGCTAAGGTTAGCTAGCATCGGCTGCGCAAACATAAACATAAACGTTTTTACTAAAATAAAAAAAAACGTATGTTTTTTGTCTTTCAGCCTGAGATTAACTGATATAAAACACACCACATGATAATAAACTGTTTAATATCAGTATTTTAACGACGACAAAAACACAACTCCAACTCCCATGATCCTTAATCCAAGCATTGCCAGCAACGCCTTATGGGAACTGTAGTTTTTACATCATAGTGAAACGATGACTAGTTGACATTAGTTAAAATAAGAAGAGGTTTTGTGAGTTCGTTGATTCTGGGTTTGAGGTGTAATCACTGTATTCTCGGTTATTTACAGTTTTATTACAGTTGTCATGAATAGGAATCATGCAGCTGTTTGACAAGTTATTAAAGATCCAAAGATTAAAGTTAAAATGGTTAAAATAGAAACATTCAGTGATGGAGGATTTGTAAACAGACTGTGAAGATTTGGATTTCAATGTGGATCTGCAGCTGGTCAGGGCAGTGACCTCCACCTGCTTCAGACTCTGTGGGACTCTCACCACTCTCTAACGAGAACTGGGTCCAGGTAGTTACTGATTTAACAAGTAGAGGTCTGTGCTGCTAGAACCACAAACTGAACCAACCAGCGGCTGAAAACCGAGCTCTCTGCCAACACATGACCGCTGTTAGTATTCTCCTACGATCCAGTGGAAGGTCAAACTTCCATTTTTCTGTATATTAAACTGTTTGGGGACAGAATAGACAGGTTCATCTCCTCTGGATGCTGAAACGTCTGTAAAACACTGGTCTGATAAACTCCCTGTGTCTCTGTGCTTCAGGGTGTCCTGTGGATGTCCAGCAGCAGGTTCCCCCTGAGCAGCAGTACTGGAGCCCCAGTCCGGACCCCCCCCACATCAAAGAGGAAGAGGAGGAAGTGTGGAGCAGTCAGGAGGCAGAGCAGCTTCCAGGACCAGAGGAGGCCGATATCACCAAGTTCCCGTTCACTCGTGTTCCTGTGAAGAGTGAAGATGATGAAGAGAAACCTCAGTCCTCACAGCTTCATCAGAGTCGCACTGAGAACAACAGGGACTCTGAGACTGGATCAGGACCAGATGGACAGTTAGGACCAGTTAGTGAAGATAGCTCTCTGGACTCTAATCAAACTGATGACAGTGATTGTGACTGGACTCAAACCAGTGAAGCTCAGTTAGGTATAGATGTTGTTAAAAACAGTGAAAGTCCAGAGAACGATCCTGGATCTTCAGCAAAGGAGAGACCCTTTCCTTGCTCGTACTGCGGTAAGAGGTTTAGCCTTAAGGGAAATCTGAACAGACATATCAGAGACCACACTGGCGAGAGGCCGTTTCCTTGCACAGGTTGTGATAAGTCGTTCAAAGACAGCGGGTCGTTAACGGCTCACATGAGGTGTCACACCGGAGAGCAGCCGTACAGCTGCTTGTTCTGTGGGAAGAACTTCAGTGGGAGGGGTAACATGACCAGACACATGAGAATCCACACAGGAGAGAAACCGTTCACCTGCTCGGTGTGCAGCAAAAGCTTTCACGTGAAAGAACACCTCAACAGACACATGAAGTACCACACGGGGGAAAAACCGTTTAGTTGCTCTGTGTGTGGGAAAGGATGTGCTCAGAAAACAGACTTGAAGAAACACATGAGAGTTCACACGGGAGAGAAACCGTTCAGTTGTCCGTTCTGTGGAAAGTGCTGTGCTGAAAAAGGAGACTTGACCAAACACATGAGAGTCCACACGGGAGAGAAACCGTTCAGCTGCAACGTCTGTGGAAAGAGCTGCGCTCAGAAGGGGAGCCTGAAGATTCACATGAGAATCCACACGGGAGAGAAGCCGTTCAGCTGCTCGGTCTGCGGCAAGAGCTTCACAGTCACCGGACACCTGAAGAGACACATGAAGCTGCACGCAGCCGAAGGTCACGAGGCTGAGTCCCCAGAAACACGTTCGGCCAAAGCTCAACACGAAGTAGAACCGTTAAGCACGTCATGATGGTTCTCAAGTCCGGAGAAAGTCTGTGAGGTGGTCAGAGTCCACGTTTATCTAGCTGCTCAGGTTTTCCACAGATTCACATGAGAAGTAATCTGTGAATGAAATCATTAAATCCATTAACTCACAATGTAGAATATGAGACGTGGTCCAACGTCTACGGAGTTCTGTGGTTCTGTCGTCGGGTCCATTTCCTTCAGAAGCAGATCATCACAGGTCAACTCAGCCGATACACGCAAATCATATAACAGGTGTCATGGTGGTCCAATGGTTAGCACTGTGGTTTCACTGGTTCTAGATCAGATACACCGATCTGACATTGGTAGTGGAAATGATCCTGATGTTGCCTAAAGAGCTAGATCGGGTATCGGATAATTAAGCCAATCTATTCACTTAATTTCTATGTTTGCTCCAGACTGTCTGATCCAGATATTAGCGTTCTCACATGCAGCTCCCCTGGGTCATGTCTACATGTGTTCCGGGACCCAGTGCAGGTCTGATTCTTATATTGGATTCCTGTTATAATCAAATATTTACAAGAACATCTTCACTAGCTTCACATTTCACTGTGTATGTGACAAATAAATCTCTTGAGTCCTGAATCCTGCTTGTTGTCAGTTTCTGCACAGTTATTTCTTTGCTTTGTGGCTTGTATCTCATTGTAAGTCGCTTTGGATAAAAACCGTCTGATAAATGACTAAATGTAAATTTAATACATCATAATAGTTCAGTACATTAACGTACACCGCCCGTCCAAAGAAGAGTCCCCACCTTGATTTAAGTAAAGAGTTAAGAGCCTCCCACTGGATAATTACTGCATGGATGATTCTGTTTCAGCTGGTAACAAGTTATTAAACCCAAACTGACCTGTGGTCGTGGAAAAGATGTTCATCTGTATCAGAAGGATCAAAATTATTGGTATAAATCAAGCAAATAAAACATCTAAGGAGACTGATGAAACTAAAACTGGGTTAAGAACTGTCCATTGGAAGAAGGTCATGTGGTCTGATGAGTCCAGATTGACCCTGTTCCAGAGTGATGGAGCATCAGGGGAAGACGAGAAAACAGGACTTTACAGAGATTCGGGGGCAACTTGGGTTCACAATCTTTTTTGGCATGAGCCAGGAATCGAACCACTGAAGATGACTGCTCTACCTCCTGACTAAAGACTAAAGAATCTACTTCCATGAGCAGTTTGGACCTGACAACAGGTCCAGTTGCCGTGACTCAGTTTCCTTTGAAGTAAATCCACTTAGTTACTTTCCACATTGAGTATTCTACACTCTGGTATTACTACTTTCATTTCAGACGTGAGTACTAAAGTACTAACTTAGTTCTGTCCTCCGGTCCAGCAGAGTTCGCTGTTCGCTCAGTCCGCTTCGCTCCGCTCAAAGCGAAGCGTCGTCGACGCGGAACTCGGAGTGTGTTTACCTCCCCGCTGCGCTCTTTGTTCGCTGGAGAAAAGGAGGAAGATGTGCGCCGTGCAGCTGCTGCGGGTGTCGGTACACGAGCGGATCAGCGCCGCCGCTGAAGACTTCCTGCTGCAGGTGGAGAAAGGAGACGAAGCGGCCGAAATCCCGGCGCTGAGAGCGCTGCTCACCGAGCGGCTGACGGCGGCTGCGGAGGAGATCGTCGGTCTGTTCGAGGAAACCGTGGCGAAGTACGAAGACCGAGTGGAGCGGTCGGAACGGGAGATCTGCCGCCAGAGGAGGCTGCTGGATGCCGTGCTAAAGCCTGAAGTCAGGCTGCACAGAGCAGGTCAGTCCCCGCTCACCGCAGCCGGAGCACCGGGAGCGAAGTCGGAGTGAAACCCAGCAATTGAACGGGTTGTTGGAGGAACTGGACTCTGCAGAAACCAGGTCTATGTCAGAGTCACTGTGGGCGGGGTTAACTCACCTGGTGACAGCTGGTCAGTAATTAACTACAATTTACAATGTTGAGGTAGGCTACTTTTACTTAGTATTTCATCTGCTACTTCATTCTGTACTACACCTCAGAAGGTATTTGTTGAGTTTGGTCCAGTACTGGTTCTGGTTGTGTCTCCCACAGACGACCTTTTTGAATACAGAGCGTAGAATATGTCGGTGAGAGTCAGCAGCTCTGAGGTCGTCATTAGTGTTTAATCTCCTGAAAACACCAACTGTTGGTTTTAGCTGCGAACGAGACCTTTCTGTGTCCACAGGGACCAGGTCCTGTTTCTCTGTTTCTCTTCTACCGTTGAGAAGGTCTGGTGCAGTAGTCTGATAGGGTCTGTTGGACAGACCAGCTCCTGGTCTTCAATCCACAGACACTAACATCCGTTTGTGGTTCCAGCTCCTCAGATCATTCACCTCTGTGACGAACTAAATCCGTCCAATCAGAATCCTCCAGGACACTTTGGACAGAGACGGGTTGACCGTCCTGTCAGTGGAGACAGTTTGTGGACACTGAGGTCGGTGTTTCCTGGAACCTGTAGCGGGTGGAGGAGCAGTTCAGGTTTTTTTTTTTTTACTTCTCAGACCTGTAGGCTAGTCCTCAGAACCAGACGGGCACAGCTGCCTCTGAGACTTCATTCTACTTAAAACATCTGCAGTAAGACCCCAACATCTGGAAACACACTGAGGATTTAAAGTGTAAAAACTGTGAGTCCGTTGAGTCCTCTCTGCTCTCCCCTGCAGATTCCCAGAAGCTGTTGGTGAACAGAAGGGAGCTTCCTACCAAACATCAGGACCGGAGCCTGGATCAGGAGGATCCGGAGCCCCCCCACATCAAAGAGGAAGAGGAGAAAGTGTGGAGCAGTCAGGAGGGAGAGCAGCTTCCAGGACCGGAGGAGTTCGCGTTCAGTCGTGTCACTGACACGAGGTCCAGCAGTGTTGAGAAACCGTTTAGCTGCTCCCAATGTTCCAGAACCTTTACCTACGGTTACCTCCTGAAGAGACACATGCGGACTCACACAGGAGAGAAACCCTTCGCCTGCTCTTTCTGTGGAAAAAGGTTTTCACAGAAGGGAAACATGATTTACCACATGGGCCGACACACCGGAGAGAAACGCTTCAGCTGCAGCATCTGTGACCGAAAATTCGCGTGGCTGTCAGGGGTGAAAAGACACAAGTGTGTTGATGGGACGGTTGTGTCTGTGGGAGAAGCAGGTGCTGATGGAGAGGACTGTGGTGGGTCAGAACCAGCCAGGAACCTGGATCCACATAGAGGTTTAGATCCTGACAAGGCTTCAGAGTCTTCTGAACCAGAGACTGAAGACACGGATGTTGTTTGGCAGGAGACCAGGGAACCAGATCCTGGTCAGACCCTCAATGCGGTGAACAAACTGATGAGCTGCTTCAAATGTGGTGAAATATTCAGCTGCAGGAAATCGCTGCTGACACACATGAGGCACCACGCAGCAGAAAAACCTTTCAGCTGCTCGGTTTGTGAGAAACGATTTTCCTGGAGTCACAGTTTACGGAAACACATGAAAATCCACAGCGAAGAGAAACCGTTCAGCTGCTCGCTGTGCGGGAAAACCTTCATCCAAAAGGGGAACCTGGAGGTCCACATAAGGACTCACACCGGAGAGAAGCCGTTCAGCTGCTCTGTTTGTCACAAAGGTTTTACTCAGCGCTCACACCTACTGGATCACATGAGGTGTCACACCGGAGAGAAGCCGTTCAGCTGTTCGGTCTGTAAGAAACGCTTCCGGTTCAGAGGGGGCATAGGGAGACACATGAAAATCCACAAGGGAGAAGCTGCCACGTCGAGAGGAGGTGGTTCATACAGAACGGAACAGAACCAGGACAAAGTGTGAATCCTAGTGCTGGTTCCACAGACCACCTCCAGACCTGTTTATTTTACATGGTGGTTAGAGATGAAGACATGAGAACTGGTCAAACTGATCCCATCAGACTCCAAACAGTTTTTAGTTTGGAGCTTTAGACGAGTTCAGTCTTCAGCTGTGTAACGGTTCTGGTTTCTGTGGGTTTTGTTGGTGACTTGGTTTCACAGGTTTTGAGCTCAATCAATGAAAAAAGACAATGAAACATCTGTCCTTGTTTTCAGCTTCTCTAAAACCTCCGGTGTGGATCAATAAATGTGTTTCAGTCCGGTTCAGACCTCCACAGTCTTTAATTCCACAGTAAGGTCCAGCTCTTCATAATGTGTCAGTTCTAATAAACAACACATGATGTGGTCCAAAGTCTTGTTGGAGTTCCATCGACTGTGACGGTCCTACAGTGACCCAACCGGACCCAGACCTAAACCCCTCAGGTCCACAGAAGTTTTAGACAAGTCCTGGTGGGACTTTATATACACAGGTTCTTTGGGTCAGTTCACCACAGGTGAACAGGTTCTGGACCCATTAAAGCAACAGGATGAAGCTGCAGTTTGAGTACTGTGGAAGGAAGAAGGTTTCCAGCAACAGGTTTTCAGTCAGATTCTTCAGTGGTTCTGGTTGTTCTTTGTTTTCCACCCTCGTCTAAAATAACACGAGCAGAGAACAAAGCCGACTCTGAACCGAGCTTCAGTTTTAGAGCTGGACTCGATCAGCTTCAACGCGTCGGTTAAATGTGAATCTTCGAGGACAACTTTAAAAAAAAAAAAAAAGTTTTGAGCTCTGTGGTGCAGAGGACGAAGCTAGAACCAGGTTCTGGTCTCTCAGACGTTGCAGTGAGTCTGTTTATGGGCTTAATTACCAACAACATAAATACAGAAATGAATGTAAGTGTGTCACAGATTATTATTCTTATTATTTAACATTAACAGAGTAAGAACATCGGTTTCACGTGATGTTTTATCTCTGACCTGCAGACGTCCAGCAGCAGGACCGGAGCCCCAGTCCGGACCAGGAGGATCTAGAGCCCCCCCACATCAAAGGCCGATATCACCAAGTTCATGTGAAGATGATGAAGAGAAACCTCAGTCCTCACAGCTTCATCAGAGTCAGACTGAGGACAACAGGGACTATGAGACTGGATCAGGACCAGACAGGGACTCTGGTCCAGATGGAAAGGTCGGTTTGGAAGTGTTGTTCAGCTTCACCTGAACCCGTCACGACACCGTACAGGTGTTCTGTCCCAGAGCTTCTCTGAGAGTGATAAAAGACTCTGCTACAGTTGTCACCTGAGGAACGAGGTGGGAGCTGCTTTAGGGGAGAATCTGTTCACCTCCTCGGTGAGGAGGAGAGCGAGGCAGAGCTTCCGAAGAGCTCCAGACTCTTACGGACCTGAGGGTTTGAAGGACACTGTGGAACCTGAGTCGGTTTGTAAAACGGTTTGTGGACAGAGAAACCTGAGGAGAACTGAGGCACCACAGAGACCCTTTAGCTGATTGTTCACAATCCACAGGCGGGAGAACCACTTCCTTGACTGTGTCGGTGTGTCGATCAGCAGGGTGATGAACAAACACACTTTAGAAGGGAAACTACGCCTGAGGCATGACACGTGTAACGACAATAAAGATTCTGAAATAAAGATTTTCCAGGTGCAACAGTCCTGGAAATCCAGAGCTGCTGTTCTCTTTCTTACAACCTTTCTCAGTGCTGGTGAATATTTTACTTCCCTCACCTAATAAACAGGTAGAATGATAATTAGTTTCATGGACCATGAACATCAGGGGTTTCTCCGTGACTCTGTTTCTGATAAAGTTCAAAAGTACAATCAGTAAAGACATTAACAGAATCTTTTCCAGTGTGAAACTGTTAGGAAGAAGAAAACGTAATAGAGTACAAGTCATTTCAAACCTGTATCTGACTGTAAACTCTACGACACAGATCAGATGTGGAAACTGAAAAGTTTGACGCAGCAACGCGCTGGGACGGGACCTGGCGACCGCTCTGATCTTCTTTTAACTCTTTAAACTGGGAACTTTAATGGGCCGGTACAGGATTTCAGCGGCTCCACACTTCGGAGCCTCCCTACACATATACTTAGCTTCTTAATGCTCCTGTTTTCTGGACTGCACTCAGACCAGTTCAGTGTTGGAGAAATAAAGTGAGATTCATCTGTTTTTGAGGTTGATTTAGAAATGAGACCCAGACATTTGATGTTTAATTCTTCCTAAATTAGATGAACTGTAGGTTAATGTGTGTCAAGGATGTAAACCGCACTCTAAGTCTGATTCTGGGCCTTTGACTAATCTTTAATCGACACCCAACCTTCTTCCCACTCCAGTCTTGTATAAACATTTTCTCTCTGTGTTACACTTAAAACTGTCCCTTGAAAACCTGGGCAGATAGGAACTGATGTTCCTCTAAACGAGGAAACAGCCTAAGTGCTAAACCTAAATGAAATGATTAGATGATAGATAACAGTTCATTCTGATCACTGAACATAACATTGTAAAGCTCAATAAAAAAATACTAAAATCTATAAAAATAAAATGTACAGTAACAAACCTCTGTAGACTTCTGATCATTAATCACTGTTTGATATTTTATTGATCTGTTCAGTTTTAACCTCTGACAGTTTGCACACAGAGATTCATATTAAACTGTGACAACAGTAACACAAACACTGAATTAAATCATGATGGTAATGAAATGGTGACAATAATATGTAAATGAAACGTTGTCCAGTTGAAGTTTCTCTGACATCGGGAAGGTGATGAAACACAGACGTACGGTCACGTGCTGAACAGGAACTTTATGAATAAATCTGTTAATACTCTGGTGTCGTAAGACCTGGGGACAAGAGGAACAGAACTGGAACTCCCCCCTCTCCTCTGGTCGGCCTCAGGTTCACTAACCAGCACAACCACTTTTTCTCCAACTGAATGTGCTGCACTATTTAGAGAACCTGTCTGAACTCAGCACGTTTTTCTACAGGACATTATTCCCAGCTGGTCAGTGGTTGTGACTAGAGAGAGGATGCAGTATTTCACAGATCTGGTTTGGACTAGGTTCGTGTCTTTCAGGTTTTTTCTGACTCTGTTGTTTGAGAGAGAACAAACCACTGCTGAGTGTCACTGCAGCACAGGAACAAACTGCTTTGGTGTCATTTATCGTCACATGAGCAATGTTCCTTCTCTGTGTCCCTGCAGAGCCCAGAACTGAACCATGACTCAGCACTGATCAACGTGTGCTCACCATGTCCCCGCTGTTGCTCAACTCTGTTTTTTTGGTCCATGTTTCATTATTTCCTCCTTGGAGCCTCGGTCCAATAGGCACCACGAGTTCTGCTGCTTTTACTGAGCAGGAGGACGATTCAGTGTTGACCTGTGTTTTCCAGTAAGTGCGGAGCTCAGAGCTGTGATGCACACCACCACAATGTGTTAAACAAACACACAGAGCTGCTGTTACGTCAGAACCTGGTTTCAGCTCCAGGTTCAGTTTTCTGGGCTTTGCTCCAGCTGGGATTGTGCAACACAGTGAAAACCAGAGGAACATGCAGAAATCACGGAGTCCACAGAGTTAGGAAATACTTAAGGAGTAGAAGATTCACCATCAGAGACACAAGGAGACTGTGGAGCCGTCAGGAGCACGAGGACATGGAGGACAGAGACAACTACACGAGTCTGCAGGAGTTCAGCGAGGAACCCACACGTGGAGGGAACCGGCTCGTGGTGCAACACGGAGACGGTAAACTGTGCCAATAGAGGAACGCAGTAAAAATGCCTTTAATTGAGTACTCTTTGTTTTGTAGCACACACAGCAGTGAAGGAGGTTTTCAGATTATCTACTGTAAAATTCAGTGTAAAAGTACCCGCAGTACTAATGTCTGAGCAGAGGCCAAAGCTCTTTACTGAGACACATGAAGACGGAACCCAGGTCCCAGGTTCTGCTCCCTCACTAAAGACCCTTTGTGTCTACTCAGACTCCCCAGGACTGAAGCGGGGTCGGTGTCTGAGGAGTCCGGCTGCTCTGCTGATGGTGGTCGGCCTGCTGGTCTCCGTCTGCACCAACATCGTTCTGGCCGCACTCTGTAAGTTGAAGCTTTCTCTTCTGTCTCATTAAAAACATTAAGGTCACATCAAAAGCTGCACAAAAGAATTTCGAAAGACGCCTGGTACAGAGCCAGCAGACTCTGGCAGCTCGAACTGTCACCCTGAGCTGCTGAGGACAGTTGGTCGAGTTCTGCAGAGGTCAGCACATCCTGTTACTAACGCGCTGTTTGTCAATCATCATCAGTGATCCGCCGGCCGGAGCCGGGTGCCTCCTCGGACACTGCCCTGCGCCTCCAAGTGAACTCCATGCAGAGACGTTACGTCCAGCTGTGCGAGGACTACAGCGCCCTGGGCAGGAGCTGCTCCAGGACAGGTGAGGGCAGCAGACAGGTGAACTTGTGCCTGCTGTCTGCGCCCTTCCTTCACCTCTGTGTCTGTGTGTGTCGTTTCCAGTGCAGCAGTGCAGAGAGTGTCCAGCAGGGTGGCTGCACCTCGACAACCAGTGTTACTTCTTCAGCAGTGACAAGCTGGACTGGCTGAAGAGCAGAGCCAGCTGTGAGGAGATGGGCGGCCATCTTAGCATCCTGCACAGCGTGGAGCAGCACGTGGGTGTGACCCGTCAGACAGGGAGCAGTGCATCATGGGACTGAAAGTAGTGGACACATGCACCTGCTGACTAGTTCAAGTGTCTCCATCACCTGGTCTACAGCTAAAGACCTTGTTTAAGATGAGCGTTTGATTCAGGTTCAGACAGGTTCCACTCGACCCGACAGACATGCTTCTGTCCTCATGTGCCAGTAAAACTGTATCATTTGCAGCCAGATCCACTTTCTAATCCAGGTCTCATTGGGGTTAGCTCAGGTTTCCTGAAGATAACACTGAGGTTACACCTGTGCTCCGCCCACACAGGTGGTTTCACACATAAAGGCCCAGCACATAAAGTTCAGTAGGTACAGGAAGAACAGAGGGGAACGTGCTTGGGAAGTGGTTCTGTTAATGTTGTGGAAACGTGTGTTGTTTGTAGGACGCCGTGGAAAAAGAAGCCAGGAGGATCGGGGTGTTTGATCACCACTACTGGATTGGACTGTCGGACCTGGACAAGGAGGGAGACTGGAGATGGGTCGACAACACAACACTGCAGCACAAGTACAGCGTGTGCTTTTACTTTGAAAGTTTCTGCGTTGCTTGATTTAGGGTCCAAACCTCAGGTACAGTGTGTGGTTCTGTCTCTGTCACAGATACTGGGACCAGCACAGCTCGGAACCAGATAACCACCAGTCTGGAGGGGAACACGGAGAGGACTGCGCCACCTTAGACAGCCGTTCAAAGACGTGGTTCGATGTTCCCTGTGATCACGTCCACAAACGGATCTGTCAGATGGCTGTGGTTCAGCTCCACTGAGTCATGTGACAGGAGGTTCTGCAGAACTGGAACCGGACAGGGAAAAGCTTGTTTCCAGCATGTTGATGTTTCGGAACCAGGCAGAGATGTAAACACCTGTTTGTAGGATCAATTAGTGAATTTAGGAAAGTCTGTTTAAATCCAAATTCAAAGCTGATGCATACGATTTTATCTTTTATGTTATTTCCCTGTTTCTCTGCAGTTTCACATTTGTGAGTCTAAATGTCAATAAAAATGTTTTTTATTTGTTTTCTACAGTTACAAACTTATAAATGGTTAATAAGGTCATTAGAGAGTTACTGATGGAACTGACACAAACTGTGGGATAACGGCTTCGTTGCGTATTTTCTCTCTGTTTTATATCTACACTCTATATATACTTAAAGGAACAATTGATTCTTAATCTTATATCTTAGCTTAGTAAAATTATCTTAAATTTAAAAGTGAACAGAAGATGTTTGCGAGACGGGCCTGAAACGGATTTTATTTTGAAAGTCGCCCCCGGAAGTGGTCAGTGATCATATTCCGGTGGACAGTGGATCCGTTATCTGGATAAATACCGGGATAAAACCGGGATTATTCAGTTCAGTAAACAGACAGAAGATGGACCGACACCCAGAACCTCTGGATTTGGGTTTTGGTCTTGAAACGTCGCTAAGAGCAGAAGGTTTGTTCTGGTTTTACTGCTCTGCTAAAGGTGCTAAGCTAACGCTAGCGACACTGACATTAGCTGAACCAACGTTACGAAGAAAAACCTTTATTTCATTATTCTGTGTCTGATTATTTCAAAAGAAACAAAAACCAAACAACAGCTTCATCTGCACAAAGTGAATCAGTTCAGTCTGATACCGTTTTATCAAATCCAGTTCAGGATCCGTTCGGTTCCCTGTTTGAAGTGAATTAGTTTAAAAGTGCTGATGTTCTGAACAGAACATGAACAGAACCCAGCGTTCTACTCTGAGTAAAACACAACAAGACCAGTTTTATTCTTGCACATGTGAAGAACCAGAGTTCAGGTTTTAGTGGATCCACTTTCTGGCAGTAACAGTGATGATGAAGTTTACATATAACTTAACCCCTGTATAAACTACAACATTATCTCATGATACACAAGAAACCAGGTTAAAGAGAAGGAAAAATAAAATAGATCAATCTAATAAAACGGAGTAGAGTTAAAGTAGTAACTTACTCAGAGTAACTGAAGCAATAATAAAACTCAACACATTTGATTAACTACATTCTCTGTGCTCACACACATCTAACTAACGCTTTACAAGAAATCCATGGTGGAAAGAAACTTTTGGTCTTAGGCAGCATCACTTTATGTAAAAATAGATACCGTTATTACCTTAGAAGATTAATATATGAAACCAGACATAATCATGTTACAACAGGTTAAAAACCAGTCAGAACAGAAACTATGAGACTAAACCAGGACTCAGTTACTAATCTGTAAACATCATTATTATTAAAGTCTAATGCGTAATACATACTTATACACTGCAGTTTGTAAATACTGTCACTTATTAGCTACTCACCTCATTATCCTTCACAAACCAACATTCGTGTCTCACAATAAAACAGTGTACCTCCATGTTAACCTGCCTGTTTGTGTTTCAGCTTTACCCTCAGACGTCCGAAAAGTCATTATTGGTGAAGAAGATCGCCAGGACTGGAGCCCCATTCTGGACCAGGAAGACCAGAAGCCCCCCCACATTAAAGAGGAAGAGGAGGAACTGTGGAACAGTCAGGAGGGAGAGCAGCTTCCAGGACTGGAGAAGGTCGATATCACCAAGTTCCCGTTCAGTCGTGTTCCTGTAAAGAGTGAAGATGATGAAGAGAAACCTCAGTCCTCACAGCTTCATCAGAGTCAGACTGAGGACAACAGGGACTCTGGTACTCTGACTGAGGACAAAGGTTCAGACTCTTCAGACACTGAAGTCAGTGATGGTGACTGGATAGAGACCAGAGAGTCTCAGTCAGATTTAAGCTCTCTGAAAAGTGATGAAGTCACTGTCATTGACTTTAATGCCGTTGAGAGATCGTTTAGCTGCTCCGAGTGTGGTCAAAGATTTGGCCGAAAGCCGCACCTTAACGCACACATGAGAATTCACACAGGAGAGAAACCGTTCAGCTGCACCATTTGTGGTAAAAGATTCTCTCAGAAGGGAAACTCGATCAGTCACATGAGACTTCACACAGGAGAGAAACCGTTCAGCTGCTCCATCTGTAACAAACAGTTCAGATACAGCGGAGACGTCAGCAGACACATGAGGATCCACACAGGAAAGAAGAAGAACAGCCAGAAGAACAGCCGCAACGTAAGGGACACGATCAGCAGGAACATTCACACCGGGTCAGAACCAGCCCGGAACCTGGGTCCAGACGTTTGTGACGATAATCCTGCAGAACAGGAAACAGAAGTCAGTGACGATGGTTGGAAGCAAAGCGGTGAAACCTTGTCAGATGATTTACAGTGTGGTGCAGACAGGGAGTCGTTCAGCTGCTCGGAGTGTGGGAAAACGTTCTGCCGTAAAGACCATCTGATGAACCACATGAGAACCCACACCGGAGAGAAACCGTTCAGCTGTTCAGTTTGTCACAAACGCTTCAGCTGCAGTGGGAACATTCTGGCCCACATGAGAATCCACACGGGGGAGAAACCGTTTGAGTGCTCATTCTGTGGCAAAGGTTTCAGCCAGAAGGGAACTTTACAGCTGCACATGAGGATTCACACAGGGGAGAAACCGTTCGGCTGTCCGTTCTGTGAGAAAAGGTTTGCACATAAACGCCGTATGATGCTGCACATGTCAGTCCACACAGAGGAGAAACGCTTCGTCTGCACCGTGTGCGGTAAAAGATTCACCTGGTACACGCAGCTGAAAACTCACAAGTGTGTCGGAGAACCTTCACAGCTGCAGAACCAAACGTTGAAAAAGGTTCCTGCCAAAGACTCGTTCAGCTGCAGCGAGTGCGGGAAGAAGTTCAGCCTGAAGGGCAACCTGAAGACACACATGAGGATTCACACAGGGGAGAAACCGTTCAGCTGCTCTGTGTGTGGAAAGAGCTTTAAACAGAATGTTCACCTGACAGAACACATGACCATTCACACGGGTCAGAAACTCTACAAGTGCAGCATCTGCGGGAAAGGATTCAACAAGAAGCTCCTGGTCCGAAATCACTCGTGTGTTTGAAACCTGGACGCGGAGCGTAAAAGAGGAATTAGACGGTTAAAAAGTCTAAATAATCAGTGCTGTGAACTCAAACGTTAACTTTATGTTGCTGAAATCGGTTTGTAGACGGTTCTGACATGAGAAGAATTTGAACAGCGGTTCATTCTGTGGTTCCTGTGTTAAACTTAAGTGGATAGAAATAAAGAATCAGGTGATTATTGATTACAGTAAATGATGTTTAATCTCAGTTTGAATTATTTTTGAATTCCACATAATGATCAGTATTATTTCAACTGTGTGTCACAGTAAATCTGTAAAGTTTATTGAATCGGGTTCTGGCATCTGGAGCTGATAACAGTGTTACAGAAAAGGAACGCGTTCTCACGTTGAAACTCCGAGTTGATGCTGTAACAGCACTTAAAGTCTTTTATTAATTCTACAGTGGAAACAGTTCTGCCTGGTCTCTGCTTTTTATGAAAGGTACATGGAGCCTGTTCATGATCGACAGAGTCGGAAGAGGCAGCTTCTTAGTTTTAGTGTTTCACAGGATTAATCAGGTTTTTAGCACTTTTACATCAACCATCACTGATATTTAGGAAAAATCTGTCTGTACTGGAGCAGAGATAACGAGATAATGAAATAATTCATGCCATTAGTATTTGTCTGGGCTGTTCTGTCTAAAAACTGTTTCACGTGTAGCTGCTGCCTCTGCAAACACAGATTAAAAAGTGACTCGGTATAAAAGAGTAACAGGGAGAAAACATGTTTCAGAACATTTTATCTTCATCTGTGTTTTAAACACTGTGAGTGAACAGAAACTGAAGTTAGTTCCACTAAACTGAGAAACCAGACGCTGCGGATCCTCGGAGTGTAGCCCTGGCTCAGCGGGTTAGTTTGGTCTCTTATTGTGAAGGCCGTGAGCAAAGCGGAAACCACAGGTTCTGTTTCCGGGTCACGGTGGACCGCAGCTAGCTGCAGCAGCAGAGAAATAACTTGTCATAAACCGGTGATTCCTGTGGAAAATGTCCACGTTTGAGGATCTGAAAGCTGCGTTCAAACGGCGGCTGCTCGCTGCGACTCACAAACATCTGTTGGGACATTTGGAGACAACAATATCCGGATATGAGAAGGAGCTGGAGCGAAAACGGAAACTGGTGGAAACGATCAGAAAGCGACGAGCAGGTGGGTTTGTTGCTGCTAAGCTAACGTTAGCTCTAGCTGTAAACACAGTTTGTTCTGCTCTTCATCATGAAACATGTCAGCATCATGTGTCTGTTTAAAGTGTTAAAGTCTTTGAATATAGAACTTGGGATCCAACAGTAGCGGCTGGTTAGTGTAGTGGCAAGACCACCTTCAATGTGGGAGACTGGGGTTCGAATCCCAGTTGTGTTCTACCTCCAGTGGGGGTCCTTAGACAAGATCTAACCCTAACCTTTACCCTGCCTACCCGCTTGCTTTGGATAAAAGTGTCTGATTTATGATTAAATGTAAACATGAGAGAATTTTAAAGAAATCAATCTGAGATTATTAGCTACTAGTCACTGTCCCCGAAATAAATTCATAAACAACAGATTAGAACTGAACCAGTTTAACAGACGACAGCAGATTAACAATCTGACCTAAACTATCAAACTTCTGAGCTGGACAGAAAAAGGTTTCTGGCCCTTAAAGCTAAAGCTAACTCAGTGTCCACAGGTTAATAAAAGCTCGTCTTCAGATTCAGACATGATCAGTCCTGCACAGTCCAGCAGAGTTAGCAGAGAGCAGCCACCTCCTGCTGCCGCTGGCACATTTTGATGCTTGACTGGTTCCACACGGTCTGTTTTTTGCACACTCTGCCTTTCAGGTCTTGTTTAGTTTTTAAATCTGTTAATTTGAGTTCATGACTAATCTCAACCACAACACCTCAGTTTCTCTCTCCAGCTCTCAAACGTCCCAAAAACTTCTAGTTTGGTCCAAAAACTCTCAAAGCTGTGAAAACGAGTCTAGCTCGTTTAGATGCTCCGATTCCTCCCGACGTTGGTTCTTCTACTCACATTTTTTTTATGTGCTTTTCTAAACCTGCAGATGTTATAACATCTGCAGGTTGTTGGTTTAGAAAAGGAGGCTGAGCGTCAACACCTGATGTTAAAATGATTCCATTTGGAAAACTGTGGTGTATCAGTTTATGTTTTCAACTTTTACTGAGATATTGTTCGGTGAAGTGTGAAAAATGTATCCAGGAAATAACCAGAACCACTCTGATGTTCACTCTAACATTAACTCACTCGTGTGTCCTGTAGATGTTCAGCAGATGTTGGCAACCACAGAGGATCTTGCTGGGTGCCAGTGGAGCTCGGACCAGGACCAGGACAAACCAGAACCTTCACACATTAAAGAGCAACAGACAAACAATAAGGTTCTGATGGACTGTGGAGGATCCGAATCACCAGACTTCAACAACAAGGCTGTGAGTGGTGACAGTGATAAAGACAGGAAGAAACTCCACAGAAGATTTGGCTGCTCTGAGTGCGGAAAACAGTTCAAACAAAGAGCGGGTCTGAAGATCCACATGAGAAGTCACACAGGAGAAAAACCGTTCAGCTGCTCTGTGTGTGGAAAAGGTTTTGCTCAGAGTGTGAGTCTGAGATACCACTTGAAAATTCACACAGGAGAGAAACCGTTCAGTTGTTCAGTCTGTGGCAGAAGTTTTAGACAGAAAGGAACCTTGAAAATGCACATGCTGACCCACACAGGAGACGCAGGATTTGGTTGTGTGATGACTGAGGACTCATCACAGGCAAGTGAAACGCGGAAGAAACCACAGAACTGCTCTGAGTGCGGAGAAACCTTTCCAAACAAGTACCTACTGGTGACCCACATGAGAATGCATAAAGGAAAGAAGCTGTTCACCTGCTCGGTTTGTGGTGTACACAGACAGTTTAGCTCCCAGATGGACATACACATGAGAAGGCACACGGGAGAGAGACCATACAGTTGCTCGATCTGTGGGAAAACATTCACGCAAAGAGGAATCATGATGCAGCATATGGCAGTTCACTCTGGAGTGAAGCCGTACAGCTGTAGTAAGTGTGGCCGGAGATTCTACTGGCATTTTCAGATCAAAAAACACAAGTGTGATGGCACACCAGCGAGAAACAGAAGCGCCTTCAGCGAGATAGACTGCAGCAGATCACAGCCAGTCCGAGACTTAGTCCACAGTAAGCACCTGATCTGCGATCAGAGAAGGAAAACCTCTGAAACAGATGATACTGAGTTTTGGAAAGACGTCAGGCAACATCAGACGGGGTTCACCTACCAGAGGAAACAGAAAGTCTCTGTAACCGACACGTGCAAGAGTGAAAAGAAGCTTTTTATCTGCACTGGTGACGGCAGGCAGCTGAAATCTGAAGATGTTTCCGTTAGTGATGCAGACAAGAAACAAGTAGGCTCTGAGAGTCATAAAGGATCTGAAGACGGCCACAGTCCGCAGACAAGGTGCCAAACGGGAGAAAAACCATTCAGCTGCTTCTTCTGTGGGAAAGGATGTGCATCAGGAGGTTGTCTGACGAGACACATCTCTCTCCACACGGGAGAGAACCTGCTCCGCTGTGTGATGTGTGAGAAAAGATTCACTTCACTGTCAGAGCTCAAAAGTCACAGGTGCGTTGGAGATATCTCTCAGCTTCGTCGCAGCCAAATGGAGGAACAGACTTCCACCGACAAACCGCTGAGCTGCCCTCAGTGTGGGAAACGATTCGGCCGAAAGCAGCAGCTGCAGGTGCACATGAGGATCCACAAAGCAGGAAACCGATTCAGTTGCTCCGTGTGCGGTAAAATATTCAGCAAGCGTCAGAGCTTGAGTTCCCACATGACGTGTCACACAGAGCAGGACTCCATCTGCTGCTCGGTGTGTAACGCAGGCTTCAGTCACAGGGAGTCTCTGATCCAGCACATGAGAATCCACACGAGACAAACTCAGTTCAGCTGCTCCGTTTGTGGGAAGGAGTTTGCTTGGAGAAGAAATCTGACGAAACACATGGACGTTCACGCCAAAGAGAAAATCAGCGGCGCAGACGGAGAGTTTCTGAGGAGCAGCTCGTCTGAAACAGACCAAAGCGCTGACAGTGATTTCTGGACAAAGACCAGGCGGCGTCTGTCCGACCCGACAGAAGACCAAGTCTGTGACGGCAGACCTGACAAACCCTCGGACTCCCTAAATGCTCAGAGCGAGACTGCCAGCTGCTCTGACTGCAGCCAAACAAAGGGGGAGCATCCGGAGCCCCCCCACATCAAAGAGGAAGAGGAGGAAGTGTGGAGCAGTCTGGAGGAAGAGCAGCTTCCAGGACCGGAGGAGTTCCTGTTCAGTCGTGTTCCTGTGAAGAGTGAAGATGATGAAGAGAAACCTCAGTCCTCACAGCTTCATCAGAGTCGCACTGAGGACAACAGGGACTCTGAGACTGGACCAGGCCCAGACAGGGACTCTGGTCCAGACAGACAGTTAGCACAGAATTCAGACTGTTCTGAACCGGACTCTGTTGACAGTGATTTTTTCAAGGAGACCAGGGACCGTGGCTCACGTTCAAACAGTAAAAACTCTGAACGGGGTCAGAAAACCTTGATGTGGTCTGATGACAGGTCCCCTCCTGCTGAGAGTGCCGACAGTGTGGATATTGATTTCTGGAAAGAGACCCGCAAATCTCAGCTGGAGCCGGACGAGGTTTCAGACCGCGGGGTGAAGAAGCCATTCAGCTGCTCCGACTGCGGAAAAACCTTTCTCTACATTTTCCACCTGAACAGCCACAAGAAAAGCCACCGGCGCCAGAGTCCCCTGTCCTGTTCTGTCTGTGGCCAGAAGTGTCTTTATGAGTCCCACCTGAAGATCCACATGAGGACGCACACAGGAGAGAAACCCTTCGGCTGCCCCGTCTGTGGTAAAAAGTACGCCCACAAGGCCAGCATGCAGTCTCACCTGACGGTCCACAGCCTGAACCGCCGCTACAGCTGCGGCGTCTGTGGCAGAAGCTTCGGCTGGTTCACGGAGCTCAAATACCACCGGTGTGAGGCCGAGCCGGGTTCTGGGGGGGGGGCAGGGGCGGTTCCTGAGGAGACGAGCAAGTCACATGGGCACTGGTTCATTCACACAAACATGTAGCCAACGGCGCCCCTTAGTGGCAAAGCTTGAACTGCGTGTTCGGGTCCCGTTTCTGACCCGGAACAGTCATCTCAGAAACCTGGGCCGTTTTCTTAGCTCTTGGTCAAATCCTCAACACGAGGATTCGAAATGCTGACGTGAGAGACGAGACACAGTCAACATGAAGTACACAAAGTAGAAATACTCACTCTTCACAGTATTCACCACACTGATAGTAAAACTACTACTACTGATGTACTAGACTGTAGCAGTACTCTGCTCTGTGCAAGTCCAGCTTTTAGTAAACTGTTACCACAGTTAAAAAGTACTGTGTGTACTTTAAAATCCCAGTACACAGTAGTGGGATTTTCTCCTCATCCTCGTTCATTTAACGGTTCCGTTCCACTGTGACCACAGACACAGGAATACGGGTCCTCGACCAGTAAATCTTCCTTTACAGTCGTGTGTCACAATTTAATCTGCAGTGAATTCAAAAGATGAAATAAGGAAACAGAGCTGAGGTCTGAACTAACATTTGAACTGAACGGGTTTTATCTGCAGCTCTGTCGGTTGTGAGCTGCTGGGGGTGTTTCCACTGCTCGGACCTGGTTTAATTTAATGTATAATCATTTTACTTCTTTACAAACCTTAACAAGTTAATCAAAACCCTTTTGTACGTCTCGTGTTTATCGTCTTAACTTGCAGCTTTTTTGTCAGCTTGTGAACTGAGGCCTCAACAGACTGATAAAATTTGTCTGATATCATTAATGTTTCCAATATATAGACAGTTATTCACTCAGTGGTGTTTTGGTCATTTCACACTAGGTTGTGGAGGTGGGCGACCACTAGGTGGCAGCAGCTCCCTGTCCAGTGGTGGCAGAGTAATGTTCTGGGATCAGAAGAAGAAACCAAGAATTTACTGGTGCTTCAACAAAACTAAAGTTCTTAGTATTTTGTGTTTTGAGCCTTATTCATCAGATCTGTATGTTTCTCAACTGAAGGGATTTCTTAAATAAAAAATAAATCTAATAAATAAGAAGAGAGGAGGGAAAGAAGAAATGCAAGGAAAGGACATAAGGGGACAGGAGACGTCCTCTCCTCTGAACCATCTGTTTCTGATGACGGTGGATCAGCTGTGGATCTGCTGGACTCTGTGCTCTTTTTATTTCTATAAATTGTAATACAAACATCTGCTCTTTAACAAACCTGCTTCTATCCTCAGTGTCTCATTAATTTAGACTTTAAAACTCGGACGAACATGTTTAGTTTTTATTTATTTTTTAAAATTGAATTTGTGACTCATTAACCCACATTATTATCTACTCATTTGTAGAGATGCATCATTAGATCAATATAAAGTTCTGTTTGTTTGTGGAGTTTAAACAAAGACCTTTGATCCACTTCCTGGATCACAACCTCCTCACAGTCTCATTGGGTCGTACAAACGGCTCTGGTCCGGCTCGGTGAGTTTGTCTAGTTCACCTGTCTCTCAGGTGGGTGTTCCTGTGCGCCCTCAGGTGTAAACGCAGAACAAAACACTAACGGTTAGTGCTGGTCCGTGTCAGTGGTTTCCCAGTCTGAGAGTCCTTGACTGGTCCCTGTCATAGTAACTTGGTGATATCAGCCTCCTCCTGAGTGTTCCACACTTCCTCCTCTTCCTCTTTGATGTGGGGGGGCTCCCGATGCTCCTGGTCCAGACGGGGGCTCCTGTCCTTCTACTCCTTTCTGACACTGGTGTAAAGGAAGAGTTGGCTTCCTCTCTTAACTGGCTGTAACTTCTTATAGCTCTCTCTCTCTATATATATACAGATGGAGCGGCCTATTTTCGCTTAAGGTGGACAAAAGACTGAGTAGGTGTGATATCTATATATAGATATCTATATAGATATATATCTATATATCATATATATATATATATATATGAAGAGGAGTTTTAATCACATTCTCTCATTTCTGTGATGTTTCCTGTTCAGTAGAAGAACAGCAGCCGTCTAATAATATGATCATCAAATCATCTATTCTGAGAAACACGGTTCAGTTTGTGAAACTAGTCATGGCTTTTCCTCAGTCCTCGTGTTTACATACTAGTACAACATACACAGAATACTACTACATTTGCAACAGGAACACGTTTGGAGCCTAAATTCTCAAGGACACGACCAGTTTAAAGTTGAGTTGTTTGAAGTTTACGAGAGCATGTGATGAAGTAGTAGAAGTTTTTGTGCCGTATCAATTAGATAAATCAGCCTCTCTTTAAAATGTGTGGGGTTTTTTTTTTATGTTCTTTAAACCAGGTTTTTCCAAAGGTCCAAAGAATCCTGAATAAAAAGCAGAGTCAACAAGTTTGATGTTTTAACCTGTTCTGTCTTTAATTCTTCAGGTTTTCGGTTCTGACGACTGAAACTTCAGCTGAAAGACATCTTGAAGCCTTCGCCTTCACGACAAATTTCTGCAGAAAGGAAAAGAGATAAAGTTCTGTCTGATATCACACGTGTGGAGTCAGCATCTGAACAGAGAGGTTTAAAGATAAAGCACCTTTCTTTGGATCGTAGTGGAAGTCTGGTTCTCCGGAGAAGCCGAGGCAGCTCGCCTGCTGCTTGAAGTGTTCCAGGTCCGAGTCCTTCACCTTTGTCTCTCTTGCTGGAAACAAAGAGACAAAAGTTGAGGAAGTTTTAGACGAACTGTGGGTTTTTCATCTCTGATTAGTTTCTTCTTACCCAGCAGATAGAGGGTGTGGCCGGAGATCTCCTCCTCCACCCTGTTAACGTTCATCAGTTGAAGCAGTTGTGGGTGGATGTTTGTGGCCGTGCTGGTGATGCTGAGGAGCAGACATCCATCACAGCTCGGCAGCATGTGGAACACCACACTGACATTAGCAACTGAACACAGAAAGTGAGACTCTGGTTACTGGAAATCCGAGTATATATGCAGGAAAGGAGTAATCTGATTACTCCTCTGCCCTCAGCTGATTTTGGAAACATGGTTCTTCTCTTTGTTTTTCCTGTCTTGTTGTTTTTATTTGATGTGTGTGTTGGGGAGCTGACAGACAGACAGCGCTCATTTTTACAGATCACTCGGTGAAAGAGACTTATTCAGTCAAACGCTGTGTTGGTTTTAGTTTTAGTTGGACTTGATTTAAATCGAAGCAGCATCTCTCCGTGTGAAGACCTCTGCTTTCATCCAGCTCCTCTCAGCTGATGGTCGTAGAGTGGTGAGTGTCTGCAGCCTTTGTCATGAACATGAGCTCTAGTAAAAACCTGGTTCCACGTTTACGTGGTTCTCTGGGAGAAATCAGGTTTTTCTAATTCTCTGTTTACGTGACACTTAAGAAATTAGTTAGGTGAACCCATTAACTCGAGTGCAGGTCAACATACCGACTGATCCTTTAAATGATGATTAACTGCAGTTTGTGATTAAACATCAAAACATTTTCTCTATAAAAAAAAAAAAGAGAAAATGTGACGTTGATGAAGAATGAAAACATCAGCTGCAGTTCTATATGTTTCCAAACATACAGTCTACTGGACTGAAGACTTTAAGATCCAAAGGTGGATTTAAATGGGAAGTTTCAAATACCAGTTTTGATTCTGTTGCATTTACAGCAACAAATATTAAAGAACTTAAGTGAACAAAGTCCAGACACTGATTTTCTAACAGTAACCGGCTCTAAACAACTCCTCCTGTTGGGTTTTTGCCTTTGGACACTGAATCTGGGGTTAAAAAGAATAAATCAACATGAACATCAGGGAACATTTAGAATCTGAGAAAAGAACAGGAAAACCCAAAACCAGCAGCAACAACCACAGAAGACAGATGGATTCACAATCCACAGTGTGAACAAGAGTTCATCAGCAGAATCCAACAAGACCATCAAGACACAAACAGAGACTGAGGTTTGCTTGGCTTTAACAGGATAATGATATGATCCTCAAATGTCCTGGGACAAGGTTTAATGATCCAAACCAGAAGAACTGGTCAGAACTTACAGGAGCCTTTTACAGTGTTGCCGTCAATAGTCACGTTGGTTGTTGAAGAAATGCAGGTTCCATTTCTGGGAAGAAACACAGAAATCATTTGTTCTCAGGTTAATAAAAACTCTGTGTCGTTAGTCTGTTTCTGATCTGTACCCAACAAGAAGGTGACGACGCTTTACCTTAAAACACTCTCATAGCTTCAGACTTTATGAACTCAACAAAACAAGTGTAAGATACGAGAACCGACAGCACGACCTGAGAACACTGTGGACTCACACTCTGTTCTTCTGAGTAAAGATGATTTGATCAGGGTTGGACGGCGACGGAGAGATCGTAAACCAGCAGCTGTCGGTCTTCTTTATCATGGTCCTATACAGTTCGTGGTTGACGTAACCCGCGATGAAGATGAACCTCCCGGACATCTGCGCACAGAGATGCATCCGTTACAGAGACAAATTCAACTGTGGCTCAAACTGAGGCTGGATTCAGGATTTACCATAGAGCGGTCGGCCAGGGACAGAGGATTCACCAGAGGTTGGCATTCATCAGGAGTCAGAGCCGAGCTGCTCAGAAACAGCCCCAGGACCAGGACCAGGACACTGAACCTCAGACTCATGATGCTTAGAATAAAGCTGGAACCCGAGTACTGAGCATTTATATGAGATCCAGCTGCTGGGGTTTCCATGATGTAGAGAAAAGGGAATCACAGAGTTTCATAACAACGTGTCGGCTTTGTGCACTAATCATTTACCCACTTATTGATCTGTCACTCAGCACCAAGGACAGACGCAGCAGTCCAAAGATTAGAAGCTGTTTGAAATGTGTCTTTCCCACGTGTCACTGACATTTACACAGAAATCCTGAGTCCAATCTGCAGTGGACCAGAACCAGCACGGGCCCAGTCTAGAATATCGTCCCATTGGTCGTCTCCAGGTCCAGTTCCCATGATTCCCTGGTCCAAGAGGTGAAGACGGATAAACAGAAGAAAGATTTTCTGTGTTTCAGATCCAACACAAAAAAAGTCAGTGAGAGTTTTAGGAGCAAGAGGTGAGACGATGGCATCTGAAGTTCAGAGGACAGTGACGGACCTGAAAGTCCCGTTAACGGGAGTCGTCCTCTTTCTGTATCTTGGTTTGACTTTAGCTATGGCTGCTCCCAGCTCTCAGACGGCGTCCGTCGACTGAAACCAATCAAATCTACGACTAGGATGAGAGCTCTTGTTTTACTCTGTAAACCCAGAGTCTGTTTTTATTGTTTCTATTAAACAAACCTGTGACGTCTCTGTCCGAGTGAAGTTTTCTGTTTCTACAGAACCCTGTCAGACTGGAAACCTGATGAGTCCGCATAAATAAACTGTGAGGTGCTGATGGGAGAGCAGCCTGACGTTCACACCCTGGACTCTTCTAACCTAAATAAAAGGATGACGAGTGTGTCAACATGTCATCAAGTAAATCTGAGTTTTACAGACTGTTTTTTAACTGTGGACACAGTCAGGCTTATTCCACCTGTTTCTCTTCTTGACATTAAGCTGAACCACTTAAATCGCTTCTCGTCTCTGGGTCAGAAAGTGAACGTGTGTTAGAAATACTGCTGTGAGAAACAACAGGTGAACATGAACTGAAATAAGGTCTGATGACAGGAGCAAACGCACAGGCTCAGGACTGGTTCCTCAGTTAGTTTTCATTGTTTTGGCTGTGACGCTGAGGAGACCAGTAAAACCTGCTTCATTCGCCGTCACACTCGTGTCGTTTCACCTGCGACTGCCAAGTGAATCTTTGGTCACAAACGCTGCAGCTGAACGGCTTCTCGCCCGTGTGCACTGTCATGTGTCTCGTCATGTGGGCCTTTCGTGAGAAGCTCTTACCACAAACGGAGCAAAGAAAAGGTTTCAGGCCCGTGTGGGTTCTCATGTGCTGGACCAACGTGTGACGCTGAGTGAAGCTGCTGCTACAAACCGAGCAACAAAAAGGTTTTTCTCCTGTGTGAATCCTGACGTGTGCGACCAGGTCTGAGCGCTGCCTGAAACGTCTGCTGCAGAGTGAGCAGCCAAACGGTTTCTCCCCGGTGTGGACTCTCATGTGTTTGTCCAACGACCAGCCGTGACTGAACCGCGTGTCACAGACCGAGCAGCTGAAGGGTTTTTCCCCAGAGTGACACCTCATGTGAGCGACCAGGTGTTCTCTGCGGTGAAAGGTTTTCTGACACAGGGAGCAGCTGAACGGTCTCTCTCCTGTGTGACACTTTATGTGTCTTCTCAGATTTGTCCTGTGGCCGAACGTTTTACCGCAGTCAGAGCAGCTGAGCAGCTTCTTCTCACTGCTCTGAGAACTTACACCTGACTCAGTGTCTCTGGCCGTGATCCAGTCTTCATCACTGACGTCTGTCTCAGAGGAGTCTGAAGTCCTGTCCTCAAGACCTGGTTCTAACTGTCCATCTGGACCAGAGTCCCTATCTGGTCCTGATCCAGTCTCGAAGTCCCTGTTGTCCTCAGTGTGACTCTGACGAAGCTGTGAGGACTGAGGTTTCTCTTCATCATCTTCACTCTTCACAGCAACACAACTGAAGGGGAACTCCTCCAGCCCAGGAAGCTGCTCTCCCTCCAGACTGGTCCACACTTCCTCCTCTTCCTCTTTGATGTGGGGGGGCTCCAGATACTCCTGTTCCAGACTGGGGCTCCGGTCCTGCTGCTGGACGTCTGCAGGACAGAGATAAACACAGATTCACACAATAAGGAAAAACGTTTCCATGTCACTATACTACAGTGACATGGAAACAGGAGGTTTAATATCAAAATATAAAGAGTAAATTAAACAAGTTTCATTCGATTTAGTTCCAATTACCAAGTTCAGGTTTAGTTTTTGGTTGAGCTCAATGTTTCTGACCAAATCCTTAACGTTTGCCAAGAAGAGCAAATGAATTTCTCCATGACTGCTATTACTAGAGTTTGGTCCAGTATTATAATTATTATCAGTGTCGTAGGGTGTCTTTCGATGTACAATTATAGGATTAGTTCATTTTAGAGGAAAAAGACTGAACAGAAAACACCAGGACTGAATTTAGATTAGTTATGGAATTGGTTTGTCCTTTCAAAAAGAGTTGAGATCATTTCGGTGACTTAACGCGCTGTGGTGCTTTTATTTTGAAGCTAGTTTCATTCCGGATGTACGTCAGCTAAGCGTGGAAGACGTCACTAAATGACAGTAATCGAAGTAATACGGTAAAAAAAAAAAACGTGTTTGGATTGTGGCTACGTCCTTACCGTAAAGATCAGAATACGGCCCCTCCGGTTTAGTAGCGACTGCTTTGTCAGAAGTTCGCCGCTGTTTCATCCGAATCTGGACTTGAGACATTTTCACACTCTCACACCGACCTTTCCTCCACTCTCACACCGACCTTTCCTCCACTCTCACACCGACCTTTCCTCCACTCTCACACCGACCTTTCCTCCACGTCGCGCCGTCAGCCTGTTTGCAGTTAGCATGCTAAGCTAACTCCAGAAACTGTGTTGGCCACCGGAAGTTGAGTTAAAACACACGAACAGCACAAAGTCCGTTTACACACGTTTATCCGTACACAGAGACTGTGATCAGGTTGTTTCTGTACAAAGAGCGGGACGCTGCGGTTTGTAATAGACGCCATGTTGCTGAATAGTGAAGTTAACCAAAGTAAAGGTACGGGTTTTCAGAATTTCAAAATAAAAGCTCAGAGGCGTCACTGAAAGTAAAGGACCAGTGAGAGAGATAGAACTGAATTGGTTCAAGACCTCGTTACACGTATACTGGCAGGGCAATCCGAGTTCTCTACTCCACTAACTAGGTTTCCTGTTTACATGACAGTTAAGGAATCAGCCTAGTGCAGTAACCCGGTTACCTCAGTGAACCTGAGCTGTCGCTCAAACAGGTCTCAGTCCACTGTCGTCAGAAATGAAATGTCCTCAGCTGAGGGACTGATCCAGTTTCAGTCTTGATATAAAACCAATTACTGGAGTGTCTATGTTTTTCACACCAGCTGATATTCATTTATAGAGCATTGTAGAAATCAACCAATCAACTGCTGCAGAACATTTTACAGAACAAAACATTTACCTATTAGCTCAGTGACACAAAAATCCAGTGTTTGAAACCATGAAATGAAACATGTCTCTGAATCACTCTGCACATTTTAATCGGACTCCCGGGCTGGCTGCTGTCGTCCACCTTCACTCTGCAGGTTCTGAAGTTCCTGCCGTGTGATTTCACCAGTCTGAGGCGATAATAAAGACAAAATGTTCCTCAAAAAGCTGTAACATATTTGGACGTGGACAGACACCACGTCACCAGTCTGAGCTGTTGTGAGTGACCATCCCCAGGGCTGGGGATATTGCTTCGTTGCCCAAGTTGGGGTGTGGTTCCATCTGTGTGTTTGCCAACAGTTCATGACCCTGTAGGACTCACCATAATATTTATCCTCTGTCTAATATTTCAGTGTTGGGACGTGAAACAGTTTCCCAGCTGCTTCATCGTTTGTTTTCAGCTGTAGCCGCTGCTCTCGCCGACACACTTATGGCTTTTGACCTGCGACTGCCAGGTGAACCTTTTTTCACAAACGCCGCAGCTGAACTGTTTCTGTCCCGTGTGCACTGAGAAGTGGTATGTCAGGTTGGCCTTTTGAGAAAAGCTTTTGTCACACACGGGGCAGCTGTACGGTTTCTCCCCGGTGTGGACTGTCATGTGTTTTTTCAACCCTCCCCTCTGTGTGAAACTCTTCTCACAGTATAAGCAGCTGAACGGTTTCTCCCCAGTGTGGATCCTCATGTGGTTCACTAGTGCGCTGCGCACGGCAAAACTAGAGTCGCAGAAGGAGCAGCTGAAAGGTTTCTCCCCTGAGTGACACCTCATGTGACGAATTAAGTTCGGCCTCTGGGAAAATCTTTTACCACACACTGAGCAGCTGTACGGTTTCTCTCCGGTGTGATACCTCGTGTGTCTCCGTAAACTGTCCTTCCGACCAAATCTTCTGCCGCATTCACAGCAGATAAATGACTTTGTGGCAGCGTTCGATTTGACACAGACATCGTTATTTTGCTGAGGTTCCTCAGTCTCTCTACAGTCATCATCACTGACTTCAGTCTCAGGTTCTGAGCAGCGTGAAGCTTTGGCACTGTCTGGTCCTAACTGTCCATCTGGGCCTGGTCCAGTTTCAGAGTCCCTGTTGTCCTCAGTGCGACTCTGATGAAGCTGTGAGGACTGAGGTTTCTCTTCATCATCTTCACTCTTCACAGGAACATGACTGAACGGGAACTCCTCCGGTCCTGGAAGCTGCTCTCCCTCCTGACTGGTCCACACTTCCTCCTCTTCCTCTTTGATGTGGGGGGGCTCCAGATCCTCCTGGTCGGGACTGGGGCTCTGGTCCTGCTGCTGGACGTCTGCAGGACAGAGATGAACACACACAATAGATTAGTCTGTTGGTGAGGGCTGAAAGACAACAGGATGATCACAGTCTGACAGAGAACAGCAAACAGGACTTAGGGACCAGGACCGGGACTAACTTGTAATCTGGTTTCTGAACGGTGTTTCGCTAACGTTAGTTTAGCACGGAATCTGTGTGACAACAAACCTGATCTTCTCTGTTTCTTTCCAGGTGTTAAAACCACGTCCAGAATCCTGCGGTGGCGTCGGTCCAGTTCTTCTTCATACTCACTGATGGCTTTTTCAAAATGTCCAAAAATCTCCTCGACAGCTGCGTTTAGACGCTGCGAGACGAAAACCTTCAGAGTCCGGAGTCTGGACATTTTCCACAGCGACGGTCTGTTCTGGGCTGTTTTTACTGTTTCTGCTGTTTCTACTGTTTTTACTGTTTCTGCTGTTTCTACTGTTTCTACTGTTTCTACTGTTTTTACTGTTTCTACTGTTTCTGCTGTTTTTACTGTTTCTACTGTTTCTGCTGTTTCTGCTGTTTCTACTGTTTCTACTGTTTCTGCTGTTTCTACTGTTTTTACTGTTTCTGCTGTTTCTACTGTTTCTGCTGTTTCTACTGTTTCTGCTGTTTTTCCTGTTTTTAATCCGCGTCACTCTGAGTGGATACGGCCGACTACTTCCGGGTCACATTTCAAAACAAATGTCCACCTCAGCTATATGGTCGTTGATTAAATTTAAATAAATAATTAAACTAAACTAAACAGAGACTAAAACATTTAGTTCTCTGAACAGAGAAAAGACAGATTACAGATAAATAAAAACCTCTGACGTTTCTAGTCACTGTTCCTTTCTCTTTCCGTTTATATCGGCCTATTGAGCTTTTATTTTGAAGGCCGGGACTGTTAAACATCCGGCTAGCGGTGGCAGGCTAACAAGCTAACTGTTATTAGAATTAGACAGTAAAAGTCAAACTGGGACCTGAACCGCCGGGATCCAGGACATCTGACACGGATTAACGTGTCAACACGAAGACAACTGGGTTAGTACCAGGACTGTACCCGTATTCCAAGGTTTACAGTAAACTTTCGCAGCGACGATCGCTACTTCCTGATTTCAAAATAAGATGTCTGAGCACCACTTAATGAAAGTACATGGGCTATTGTTTCTTACCGATGTGGAAACATGTGCATACGAACTGTAAGGCTGTCATCTCTTCTATTGTTTATGTCTGGAATTATTTCCACCTCAATAAACAACTTGACGCATCAATAAAACCATTTTGTAGGAGAGCTTTACTCTCATCTTACAATGAACTGTCAATTTTTACTGTATTTTGACCTAATATCTAATTTTTGTCTCTTGAACTGGGTCCTTGCTACTGTCTCATCAACCAGGAACCAGTTTTGTGTAGAACTGAGCTGAGACTGCTGCAGGTTTTTACTACATCCTGAATCTCTGCTGGTGGATCAGAATGAACAATTAGGTCTAGGTTCTGAATTCCTAATATAATGTCACAGAAACTGGTTGGGACCAGTCAGTACCAATGTAACTTGCGCTCACACTCAGCTGGAGACCGGATCTGGACAAATGGTCCTAATGGTTTAATGGTTCAGTGTTCAGTGGTTCTGGTCTTTGTTCCTGTGGAACTGTTGTGGTTTCAGCAGTTCGGACTCCGTGCTCTGTGTTTAATGAAGACCGATGAGAAGCTGCTGTCGGATCAGGTTTAGGAGTCTGTGTGTGGACAGACGAGGCCCCGGGGCCAATCAGCCTCAGCATGGGGTCTAATCAGGGAGGACAGATCAGATCGAGCAGGTCTGGTCTCTCTACTCTGAAAAGGAGGTTTTTAGACCAGCAGGAAGCTCTCAGTGAGTCAGAGTCCTGTTCCTGCAGGTTTTACTGAGGTGAACCGGTCTCAGCTGCACCTGGACTCTGCTGCTCATTCCACTATGGCTTAGGAGTTTGTGTTAGTTTCCAATGTGACTTTTCCTCGTCTGGGTTCAGAAGCTGCAGGTGTCTCCAGGTGTTTGATGATGTCCCCGGTGGATTGATTGATGGTGACGTCACTGTAACGCTGCAGCTTTAATATCACTGATCCAGAGATCCTCATGGTGCGTTCAAGGACACACTGACATCCCGTTTCTACACATTCACTGCTCGGTCAAAACCAGAACTTTGTGCTACTTTTTCTTTACTTAAATACTGAAAGTACTTCAAATACTCCCCTACAGTTACTCCCTCATCATGAACATGGAATGATTTAAACTATGAACCATTTATTAGAGATTCATGTTCTGATTCTGCTTCAGTAAAATAAAAAACAGTGTCAGAATTTTACCAAAGACGCCAAATGAGTCGAAAGGTGAGATGTAACATTAACAACAACTAATAACCTGAGATACTTTCACCTCATAAAAATACTAACTAAAAACTCAGAGGACAAGATCCCAGTGGCTTTGACCAGAATTTGGATTAAAGATGACCAGACAGACCAAACTCAGGGCAAAAAGACGCAGTGCAGCTTTATGAACAATCTTTATTAAAAATAAATGAATCTGACGGACGAACACGGAAACGGGAACACAACGACACGGACATGCAGGTGGGACAGGTGTGTGTGTCTTCTGTCTTTGTGAGGACACTGTGCTGGTCCTCAAAATTATGGAAAAGACCCAAGATCCTCCTCAAGATCCACTTTAGTACATTCATTGAAATCTTATTCTAGTGAGGACATTTAGCCCCATCTTCTATTCGGACCAGGTTCTGGTCCTCACAAGTACAGCAAGACACGACTGTGTGTGTTCAGTAGCAGCGCAGGAAGAAGGTGTTGCAGGCCGTCCCCCGGAGACAGTCGCACAGCCGACCAATCCGAGGGCCGTGTTTCATCGCACAGCGCTCTCCGACGTCACACTGAGAGAGAGACAGATGGGGGGAGGGGGGGAGGTAGAGGCAGGGGGGAGACAGAGAGAGACAGGTGGGGGGAGAGAGAGAGACAGAGAGAGAGAGAGAGACAGAGAGAGAGAGAGAGACAGAGAGAGACAGAGACAGAGAGAGACAGGTGGGGGGAGAGAGGGGGGGAGAGAGAGAGACAGAGAGAGAGAGAGAGACAGAGAGAGAGAGAGAGACAGAGAGAGAGAGAGAGACAGAGAGACAGAGAGAGAGAGAGACAGGTCTTGATTGACAGAAGTTTCACTCCTGCACCGAGCTGCAGTTGGGATTCTGCTGAAAATCAAATCTCTGTATCAGGTTGAACTAAACCAACGGTTGCTGTGCTCAGAGAAACGGGAAAATCTGGAAACAACTCAGGCGTTTAAAGCAACGTGTGAAGCTGATTCTGCTCAAGTGAAACTGTCGGTTGCTCTCACCCGTGGGATCACGCTGGCCTTCTTCTCCACAGACAGACCGAGAGTGTTGTCGGCTTCATCCAGGAAACCCTGCAGAGCTTCAGCCTGCAACACACACAGCAACACATCAACAGACAGCAACACATCAACAGACAGCAACACATCAACAGACAGCAACACAGCAACACACAGCAACACATCAACAGACAGCAACACACAGCAACACATCAACAGACAGCATATATATATATATATATATATATATATATATATATATATATATAATACATATTTATATCATATATATATATAAACATTAATTATAAATAAATCTATCTATATATATAGTTTTTTTAAGGTATATATATATATTTATATATATATATATATATATATATATATATATATATATATATATATATATATATATGTTATATATTATTTAGATAGATTTAATCCAGGTTTTTAACGATCCATTTTCCACCTTCAGTTTGAATGAAACCAGTTTATCTTAAATTCGTTTTCCTCTTTTCATTAGTTATTGTTCGTATTTAATCGTCACTCTCTGTTGCACTAAATGTTGTTACTTTAGTTAATTACTTTAATAAAATCTTAAAGTCACATTAATTCTTCTTATTATTATTACCACCTGAATTACTAAGAACTTAATTATGTTTTTTACTATATTCAGAAACTCACGTCTCACTGCTTTAGTTTAATCTTATATAGAACAAAAAATTACTTTAATTAATCAAGTTACATTTGAACACTGAAGTAATAATGAAAACATTTTTACGTACATACAAATAATTTTAGCATCGTTGACTTTTTATTAACGTCTCTTTTACAGTTAAACATCTTTGAACTATTTTCTTTCCAGTGTCACGAGTAAGAAAAAAGTCATTTTGCAGTAACCTTTGTACTTTACCATGTAATTCTACATGTATTTGTGGTCTGTGTCCTAAATTTGAAATAAAATAAATTCTTCATTAAAACTGTTTCAAGTCTAAACTATTAAACTCAGAGATCCCATATGAGGACAGATGACTCACCAGCTCTTTGGTTGTGAGTCCGAGGACCGACTCATCTGGTGCAGATGCCAGCTGGTTGTCAGCTGACCTTTGACCCTGACAGAGTGATGTCAGCACAGACAGACAGACGGAGATGTAGACCACAGCGCGCACACTCTCCATCACCAAAAATGTTTGTAAAAAATCTAAAACATTAAGAACAGACAGTTATGTTCCACAGTTTTAAAACGACACTAAACGTGTTAAAAAGTGAATGGAGTTCTGTGAGGCGGAGGTGAACTCACATAGAGACCCTACAGAAAGATGCAGATTCTTCTTCTTTGGTGTCTGATATCAGCTCCACGCTCTTTGTTTTTGCAGCAGCTTCTGTTTCTCTGGTGTCTGAACTACGAGCTTCCTCCTCCTGTATTTATAGCCGCCTCCTCCTCCTGCTGCGGGATGTGTGCTGACACTCGCTCACAGTTTATTCATGTAAATGCACATCAGATAAACTTGTGTGTGTGATCGATGATGCGTCTGTGTGGTTCATGTAAAACAGGTCGATGCTGAATGCTGAAAGGTAAACACACCTGAGGTCGAAGGTCCGACTGTGACTAAGAGTGGAAGGTCAGAAACAATTCAATTCAGTTTTATTTATAAAGCACCAAAAAGTCATTTCAAGGCTCTTTACAGTTTAAGACCCAGAGTGATTTACTAGTTGTTCTTTGTGCTCATTGCCGGTCTCCTACTGGTCGTTTTGTGTCTCTGTGGTTGTTGTTTTGTGTTTTTTGTCTCTGTGGTTGTTTTTTGTGTCTCTGTGGTTGTTTTTTTGTGTCTCTGTGGTTGTTGTTTTGTGTTTTGTGTCTCTGTGGTTGTTTTTTTGTGTCTCTGTGGTTGTTGTTTTGTGTCTCTGTGGTTGTTTTTTTGTGTCTCTGTGGTTGTTTTTTGTGTCTCTGTGGTTGTTTTTTTGTGTCTCTGTGGTTGTTTTTTGTGTCTCTGTGGTTGTTTTTTTGTGTCTCTGTAGTTGTTGTTTTGTGTCTCTGTGGTTGTTTTTTTTGTGTCTCTGTAGTTGTTGTTTTGTGTCTCTGTGGTTGTTTTTTTGTGTCTCTGTAGTTGTTGTTTTGTGTCTCTGTGGTTGTTTTTTTTGCGTCTCTGTGGCTGTTTTTTTGTGTTTTGTGTCTCTGTGGTTGTTTTTTTGTGTTTTGCGTCTCTGTGGTTGTTGTTTTGTGTCTCTGTGGTTGTTTTTTTTGTGTCTCTGTAGTTGTTGTTTTGTGTCTCTGTGGTTGTTTTTTGTGTCTCTGTAGTTGTTGTTTTGTGTCTCTGTGGTTGTTTTTTTTTGCGTCTCTGTGGCTGTTTTTTTGTGTTTTGTGTCTCTGTAGTTGTTTTTTTGTGTTTTGCGTCTCTGTGGTGGTCGTTTTGTGTCTCTGTGGTTGTTGTTTTGTGTCTCTGTGGTTGTTTTTTGTGTCTTTTGTCTCTGTGGTTGTTTTTTGTGGTTGTTTTTTGTGTTTTGCGTCTCTGTGGTTGTTGTTTTGTGATTTGCGTCTCTTTGGTTGTTTTTTTTGTGTCTCTGTGGTTGTTTTTTGTGTCTCTGTGGTTGTTTTTTGTGTCTCTGTGGTTGTTTTTTTTTTGTGTCTCTGTGGTTGTTTTTTTGTGTCTCTGTGGTTGTTTTTTGTGTCTCTGTGGTTGTTTTTTGTGTCTCTGTGGTTGTTTTTTTGTGTTTTGCGTCTCTGTGGTGGTTGTTTTGCGTCTCTGTGGTGGTTGTTTTGTGTTTTGTGTCTCTGTGGTTGTTTTTTTGTGTTTTGTGTCTCTGTGGTTGTTGTTTTGTGTTTTGTGTCTCTGTGGTGGTTGTTTTGTGTCTTGTGTCTTGTGTCTCTGTGGTTGTTGTTTTGTGTCTCTGTGGTTGTTGTTTTGTGTCTTGTGTCTCTGTGGTTGTTGTTTTGTGTCTTGTGTCTCTGTGGTTGTTGTTTTGTGTTTTGTGTCTCTGTGGTTGTTGTTTTGTGTCTCTGTGGTTGTTGTTTTGTGTTTTGTGTCTCTGTGGTTGTTGTTTTGTGTTTTGTGTCTCTGTGGTTGTTGTTTTGTGTTTTGTGTCTCTGCTGTTATTGTCTTTGTGGTCATTTATCTCTTTGTGGTTGTTGAATTCTCATGTGTGGATCCACTACTTTTCCAGAAACACCGCGATCTGATTCGTTAACAGCTTCAGTTTCCACCTGCTGATTAAAGCAAAGCTGCTCCCTGTCACAGGTCAGAGGTCAGATGTCAGAGCTGTGTGTTTGTTCTGGATGCTGTTTGTTCATTAGTCCTTGTGCCGGCTGACCCCATATCAGTGTGTAATGATGACGCAGGAGCAGAGTGTTTGTGCCCTTTTCTTTGTCTGATTCCATCGTCCTGCAGCTCTGCTCGTTCCTGCTTCTTTCATCCCAGTCCTCATTAACGGCTAAATGTCAAAATGCAGCGACGCCGACTGAGCGACAGGCGAGCTGAGCAGATCAGATGGGAACAGAGACCGGCTCTGTCCTGGCTCTGCTGCTACTTTACATGCTAGTCTACGTAACAAGCATTTTCATCAGAGTCACATCTGGCCAAGAAGCAACAGAACTAGAACATGTTACAGAGCAGAAACTGAATCCAGCTCAGTTTTCACCTTAACGAATTTCAGAGAGCACAGGAAAACCAGAATTTTCTGTTTCTTCATATTTCTAACAGGTTCTGGACCAGGAGTGGAGCCTCAGGGAAACGTTATGTTAAATGTTTTTAAAAATATTAAGACCTCCTATTTATCATGCTGCCCTTTCATCCTTCACAGAAATATCAGAACACCTAATGAGTCGATTCTGTCCAGAGGTGGAGTGAAACCAAACCTGGAGGATAAATCCAAATATCTTCAGACTGAAGAAGCTACTTGATGAGTAGTGAAACGTTTCAAACTAACAAAAGGAAGTCCAGTTACCATGACTCAACTTCCAGATGACGTCACGTGGACGACTGAGAATCACCGATGTTAGAGAACATTAAGAGAAACGTTAGAACAATGTGATTAGCTGTGCACATGCTGAAAAACTAGTCCATGCATCTGTTACTTCCAGACTGGATTATTGTAATTCATTATTGATAGGATGTCCTAATAACTCCTTAAAAAGCCTCCAGTTAATCCTGCAACACTGCCCTCATTGCAGGTTCTATCCACCTATGACACAGATGCAGCCACGGACAGGCTCTGCGATACTCTTTCATTCTGTCTGGATGGTCTCTGCCTGATATCTACTAGACCTGCTCGTCCTTCAGCTTCCAACTCGTGGCTCACTGACCAGATGCCTGAACAACACACGGTGCTCAGGAGTGCGGAGAGGAAGTGGTCCAAGTCTCAACCTGCTCTAACTGATTATCAGGATTTGCTTCAATCTTTCTCTCACAGTGTCACTAGGGCGAAGACTTAAAACTACCAGGACAAGCTCAGCAACACCACAGACACCAGAAAGCTGTTCTCCACTTTCAAGTCTCTAATCCACCCCCACCTCCACCACCTACCTGTCTCACAGCTGACGACTTCGCCTCCTTCTTCACCAACGAGGTGGCAGCCATCAGCTCCCAGTTCTCTCCTCCTGACTATGACATTCTGCTTACTAAACCTGATGATGCATCTCACTTCACGTTTTCAACACTGTCAGAGGACGATGTATCCACTCTCGTCCTCTCCAATCGCCCGACCACCTGCTCTCTGGATCCGATCCCCTCTACTCTTCTTCAAGCTATCGCACCAACACTAATACCAGCCATTACACAGATCATCAACACCTCTCTCACAACAGGCACCTTTCCCACCTCGTTCAAGCAGGCCCAGATTACTCTACTGTTGAAGAAGCCTTCTCTGGATCCCTCCCTTGTGGAGAACTACAGACCGGTCTCTCTTCTTTCATTCCTGGCCAAGACTCTGGAACGTGCAGCCTTCAACCAACTCTCTGACTTTCTTTCCCAGAACAACCTCCTCGATGTCAATCAGTCTGGCTTCAAGAGTGGTCACTCCTCAGAGACGGCACTTCTGACTGTTGTGGAATCCCTACGGGTGGCTAAAGCTGCAGGTAACTCTTCTGTCCTTATTCTATTAGACCTATCTGCAGCCTTTGACACTGTGAACCATCAGATTCTTATGACTGCACTCTCAGACGTGGGCATCTCTGGATCAGCTCTAGCCTGGCTTCGGTCATACTTGTCCGAACGAACATTCAAGGTATCCTGGCAGGGGCGTGTCTCTGACTCTCATAACCTCTCCACCGGTGTACCGCAGGGCTCAGTCCTCGGTCATCTTCTTTTTTCAATATATACTTCTTCTCTAGGCTCTATCATCCATTCACATGGCTTTTCTTATCACTGCTATGCAGATGAGACACAGCTCTTCCTGTCTTTTCCGCCGATGACTCAACTGTTTCATCTCGCATCTCTGCCTGGATGAGAAAAAGAAACCTTCAACTCAACACAACATCAACATCAACATTGGATCTGCGGTGATTGTCCCTGCTAAGTCAGCCAGAAACCTGGGGGTCATCATCGATGATTAGCTGACCTTCATGGAACACATCACCACAGTCTCTACGTCGTGTAGATATGCCCTCCACAACATCAGAAAGATCAGACCCTACCTGACGGAGTACACGACCCAACTCATTGTACAGGCACTGATCATATCTCCTCTCGACTACTGCAATGCACTGCTGATGGGTTTACCGGCATCCACGACCAAACCCCTCCAGATTATCCAAAATGCGGCAGCACGCCTCATCTTCAATCAACCAAAAAGGTCTCATGTCACACCGCTCTTCAGATCTTTATATTGGCTTCCTGTGGCTGCAAGGATCAAGTTCAAAGCTCTGTCTCTTGCCTACAGAGTGGTTAGCTCCACAGCTCCATCTTTTCTTAGTTCAATCAGTCAGGTCTACATCCCGTCCCGTCCACTGCGCTCAACCAGGGAACGTCGTCTGGTGGTACCAGCACCACACAGTCGACACCAAGGAAAACTGTTCAGCTTAGCTTCATCTTATCTTAAAAACCTCATAGTTCCATATTTTCCCAGCAGAACTCTCTGTTCTCCGACTGCAGGTTTACTTGTGGTTCCTAGAGTTTCTAAATGTAGAATGGGAGGCAGAGCCTTTAGCTACCAAGCCCCTCTCCTGTGGAACCAGCTCCCAGTTCAGGTTCTGGAAGCAGACACCCTCTCTACATTTAAGACTAGACTTCAAACTTTCCTTTTTTATAAAGCTTATAGTTAGAGATGGATCAGGTGACTCTGAACCATCTCTTAGTTCTGCTGCTATAGGTTAGTCTGCTGAGATTTGTTGCTATACAGATAACATTTAATTTAATTATATTATTCATGTCTTTTGTTTGTAGAACCTGTGTACATTTACTGAGTACTGAGTACCGAGTACTCCCTGCAGCAGACAGAGTTGATGAATGTTTGAATGTGAGAAACAATTTTTCATCATCAGCCTCGACCGTCCACTGTATATTAATCTCCAGCTTCTGCACAGACATGAACTCAGAGCGTTAAACCAGCTGCTTCTTTCTCTGAAAGCAGCTGAAGCACATTAATAAATCATCAGGGTTAAACCTGATGGTTCTTAGTCATGTGACCTCTAACCTCCACAGGCGTGACTCCTTCACTGTCACTGAAACATTGGGTACCGTCCCTGTTCTGTCCCCCGAGACCTTCAGCCACGACTGGGCTCCAGACTGTGGACGTCTCTGTGTCTGGTTTCACATCAGTTTGTCTTTTCAGTCGTTCTTGTGCTGAGGTTCCGTCTGATTTAGTGGATCAGTGCATGTTTGGCTTCAAGTTAAATTCACTCTGACATTTCTGCAGCAGCAGGTTCAGGTTTAAACTGAGAGCCGCTCTGTGTTTCTGTCGTCACCAGTTTATCATCTCCATCAGTGGAGTGTGTGTTAGTGTGTGTGTGTGTGTGTGTGTTAGTTATCAGCCGGCAGCAGATTCCTGCTGAAGGTCAGCGACTGTGACAACACACAGTTTGAGAGGAGACTTCATCAAACACACCTTTCATCCTGCGTCTGCCTCCCTCTGCCTCCCTTTTTGTTCCATCAGCAGCTGATTGACATCGTTTCACAGTGAATGTTGAACTTTTAGAAACCGGGTTAATGCTCGGTTTTCTGGACGTTTGAGAAACAGAAAAAACACCTGAACACACAAACCCACGAAGAGATTCTTCAAGTTCTGTGTCCAGATGATAAAGCCCGTCTGTGTGCGCGTCCTGGTTCCGTGCAGATTCCTCCTGGACTGAAATAACCGAGGAGCCCGAGGCTCAGTTTCTCCTCCCCCCTCGCTGTGAGTCTGACACTGATGGAGTCGATCCTCGTTAACAGATCACACGTCGACCACCACAAATAAACCCGCAGCACAGGAGCCCCGAGGACGGGTTCCTGCATGCACACAGAGAACTGAACCACGTAGCTGATGTCATTTCGATTCAGTTTAATGAGTCTCTTTTAGAATCCAATCCTCTAAGAGGAGAAGCTGACACCAGGTGTGCTCACCTGTAAAATCCACAACACCAGCTGGTCGACTCATGTCTGGTTTAAATTCTCATGGTGCAGCAATGATCCGAACAACAGACAGAAAACGAGTTTTTATTGGGAAACAAACAAATATATAAGAAAGTAACAACACATCAGTAAAAACTTGGTTCTGATTTAACAACATTTCTCTTATTGATCTGAATTCTAATATTCACGTTTTTAAATCTGAAACAAAAATAATTTAACAATGTATGCTGCTTTACCAGGACCTTTAATTTGAAGGGACAAAAGACTTCACATTTCTCAGGACTTTTAATTTGGCAGTCTGTAACCAGGATGATTGATTGTATTTAGTGACTGGGATAAGCTGATAAGTGCTGCTGTCAGACAGACAAACACAGAGTGGGAGAGTCACTGAGACCTGAGCTGCTGCAGGTGTTTCAGGTCGGACTCCCGAACCCTCGGACTGTCGTCACTCGGTCCGGTTCCGGTTCCGTGTCTCCACCGTTCACAAACTAAATAAACATGTTCAGCGTGTTTCTACATGTTTTAAATATTATGCTTTTATATCTGGATTAACTGAAGGGTTGTGATTGGCTGAGCTCCACCAGGTGCCACGCTCAGGAGACGCATGGCCAGGTTCAGCGGGTGTGGCTTTCTGCTGGGGTCAAAGGTCACATAAGTGTCTGTGACCCCTCCTCCCTCAGGACGCTGGTTCCTGCAGGATTGAAAGTACGCGAGTATAGCTGCAAGACACAAGTGGAAGTACGGTTACCACAAACAGTCGTTACACGTCAAACGGAGTCAACAGGTGTTGCACCTGTCTGCCACAGGAAACACACCACACACACACACTGGCAGAACATGTCAACTCCAAGTACACAAGAATTCTGAAGTACTTGTACTTTACCAGGTGATGGTTTGTAGGAACACAGATCTTCATAAAACTTTAAGTTTAATGTGCAACTTCTCTAAATATTCATGTAAAGTACAAGTACCTCAAATGTGTACTGACCTCAAAGTACTTCAGTAAATGTACTGCCGCTTCAGTTTTATGTCTGCGTTTGATTCTTCAGTGTCGGATCAGAGACACAGCAGCGCCTCCTGCTGGACACAGCTACACACAGCATGTGTATGTGTGTGTGTGTGTGTGTGTGGGACCTGAGTGTGTGTGTGTGTGGGACCTGAGTGTGTGTGTGTGTGTGGGACCTGAGTGTGTGTGTGTGTGGGACCTGAGTGTGTGTGTGTGTGGGACCTGAGTGTGTGTGTGTGTGGGACCTGAGTGTGTGTGTGTGTGGGACCTGAGTGTGTGTGTGTGTGGGACCTGAGTGTGTGTGTGTGTGGGACCTGAGTGTGTGTGTGTGTGGGACCTGAGTGTGTGCCGTCTTCCTCATAGTGTTGGTTGCAGCTGCTGCAGATTCAGGATCATCAGAGTCCAGACGAGCGCCCAGATTTCCTGCAGACACAAACACATCAGTTAACTACAGTTGATGGTGAAGGAACGTGTAGAGAACACGACAGAACTCTCTCAGCCCTGAGTACTGTCTGCAGGTTCTCCTCGCACTGCCCAACTCTCTGACATCTTCAACTCATTCTCTCCAACACAGAGGTCAGGACCTTCGTACAGGATCAGGATCACCTGAGGATCTTCAGTCATCAAAACTCTCGTCCTACGTGGAACATATGGAACAAACCATCTGCAGCATTAACGTCTAGCCTGAGAGTCCAAAGCCAGGGAACGGTGCTCACACAGCTTCTTCAGGTCAGGAACCCGTTTCCTCCTGTGTGGGTTTAATTTGGTTAAGAAGAAGAAAAAGAAGGAGGCTGTGTTGTCTGGTCTCCTGTGTCTGCGGTCAAATTGTCTGTAGACACAGGATCCTGGACTCCCACTAACCACAGATGACCTTCCTGCTGGATCTGTTGGATCTGGATTTGGTTTCCTGACAGTTGTTCTGTCACTCTGTAGAGATGTGTTACAACACCCTCAGAGTGTGTTTGTTGCTGTTGGCAGATCAGCTCCACATTTACAGAAACCACATGACCTCAATCGGCTGAATCCGCACGTTCTCCAAGAAGCTGAAACATGAAGCAGCTTCTGCTCTGAACGCTGGGGTTAAAGGTTAAAGTTCTGGTTTATGACACCTCGATTCACTGGACTGTACTGGTTTCTGACCTGAGAAACGTGAAGCGATGCTGCGCCGCTCTCTGTGTTTCCTCCTGTGGTTACCGTGGTAACAGTCTCTTCCTCTTCGTCCGGGTCGCCGAATCGTTCGCTAAACTTGTCCAAGTCCTCGCTGCTGCCGTTACCTGGAAACATCAACACAGCGTTCAGACAAGCGACCAAACCTGAACTCAGCGTTTAAAGTTGCGTGAGACGTACTGAAGAAACTATACTCGAACGTGGCGTTGTAGTCGTAGTCAGGGGGCGGAGTCAGGTCCAACTGCTCGGCCTCAGAACCTGTGAACACGACACACACATTAACACACACGTTAACACGTTAACACATTAACACACACGTTAACACGTTAACACAGTGACACACACGTTAACACACATGTTAACACACGTGTTAACACAGTGACACACACAGTGACACACACATTAACACACACAGTGACACACACAGTGACACACACAGTGACACACACAGTGACACACACGTTAACACACACAGTGACACACACAGTGACACACACAGTGACACACACAGTGACACACACGGTGACACACACGGTGACACACACGTTAACACACAGTGACACACGGTAACAGTGACACACACAGTGACACACACAGTGACACACACAGTGACACACACGGTGACACACACGTTAACACACAGTGACACACGTTAACACAGTGACACACACGTTAACACGTTAACACGTTAACACAGTGACACACACGTTAACACACATGTTAACACACGTGTTAACACAGTGACACACACGTTAACACACACAGTGACACACACAGTGACACACACGGTGACACACACGGTGACACACACGTTAACACACAGTGACACACGGTAACACAGTGACACACACGTTAACATATTAACACACATGACACACACGTTAACACACACGTTAACACACGACACACACGTTAACACACGTGTTAACTCAGTGACACACACGGTAACACAGTGACACACACGTTAACATTAACACACATGACACACACATTAACACACACGTTAACACACGACACACACGTTAACACACGTGTTAACTCAGTGACACACACGGTAACACACATGACACACACATTAACACACACGTTAACACACGACACACACGTTAACACACGTGTTAACTCAGTGACACACACGTTAACACACATTAACACAAGTGTTAACACAGTGACACACACGTTAACACACGACACACACGTTAACACACGTGTTAACACAGTGACACACGTTAACACACACGTTAACACAGTGACACACATGTTAACACACACGTTAACACACGACACACACGTTAACACACGTGTTAACTCAGTGACACACACGTTAACACACATTAACACAAGTGTTAACACAGTGACACACACGTTAACACACGTGTTAACACACGGGTTAACACAGTGACACACATGTTAACACACACGTTAACACAGTGACACACACGTTAACATACACGTTAACACACGTGTTAACACAGTGACACACACGTTGACACACACAGTGACACACACGTTAACACAGTGACACACACAGTGACACACACGTTAACACACACGTTAACATACACATTAACACACCTGTTAACACAGTGACACACACGTTAACACAGTGACACACACGTTAACACACACGTTAATATATACATTAACACACCTGTTAACACAGTGACACACACGTTAACACAGTGACACACACGTTAACACAGTGACACACACGTTAACACAGATGACACACACGTTAAAACTGTCCTACTGATGTGTTACACATGTGTGTGTTATATGTTGACGTTGCAGGAACCAGTTGCAGCTGTAGTTGCGTCGAGCCGTGAGATGAACGCCCACGTGTTCGTTGACGTGACAAACGGAGCTGCAGCAGCTTCCTTCACGTCGTCCACCTGAGAGCGGGGCCGTTGATTCTGGGACTTTCCACAGGTCAAAGTGTTTTCCCATCATTCAGCAGTCGGTGGGTGTCTGGGTGTGTTCGGGATTCTCTGCATGTTTCACTGTGTTTGCAGCACAGTGAACTGAGAACATTTCACGGTGCTGCAGTATTTTTAAAAGCGATGATGTTTCTGTGTCTTTTTGTCTGTGTCTAATTTAACGTCGGTCACATGATTTCATACTGAAGGCAAACGGACAAACAGGACTTTAGTGAACGGACTCGTGCTCCGTGTTCTCTCTTCTTCTTCCAGTTATTTAGAGATCATCAACCACACGAGACAGAGACTTCATAAACATGGACTCAGCATCCATCAAGTCTCTGGATGTGTCCTAATCCTCAGGAACAGTTTCTCTGGGAACATGGTTCACATCACCGTCACCAGTAGGAGACTGGTCGTATACAGAGTAAATTGATTGGTGACCGTTGGACCTTTGACCTGAACCTTTGAGGTTCAGGTAATTAAGCAGGTTCTCACCTGACACAGGGAGACAGACAGGAAGACACACACAAACAGACAGGGAGACAGACAG